>NW_027501477.1:0-53102 GCF_021521415.1 Bidens hawaiensis | reverse complement strand
ACACACCTGAGCAATAATTTGGCCCGATGGGTATTTTGCTACCAATGCAAAGTTCTCAATAGCCCATGGATCAGGACCCGCCTGCCAAAATGAACAAGGTACCACAGTTGACTGAATGCTGACTTAAATTTTATGAAATTCTTTTTGCTTTTTCACAAGATAGGCCATACAGGTGTAAATGAGCCGAGCCAAGCTCAGCTCGTTTAACATACTAGAGGCTCTAGCTTTACTCGTTTAGCATACTAGAGGCTTGAGCTATGCTCATTTAACATACTAAAGCTCAAGCTAAGCTTGTTTAACACACTAGTGACTCTAGCATGGCTCGTGGGTAGCTTTTCAAGCTCGAGATTGGCTCGTTTATTACTTACTAATAATAAATTCATATACATTTATAATTATTTTTAATGTATGTTGTTGCACTGCAGTCCGGTTCCTTGCTTCACCACAACTTTTACTTCTAACTAGTTCCATTTTAACTATAATAACAATTAATATACACATATATATTTAACATTTTAAATAAAAGTTATACAAATAGTAGGTTCATTTAGGCTTGTGAGCCAGCTCGAGCTCAGACTCATTTATAAAACAAGCTTGCTTTTAGGCTCGGGCTCAGCTCGATTCAAGCTGATCACAAGTAGCTCACGAGTGGCTTGGCTCATTTGTACCCCTATTTTCAGTTTAAAGACAATACTTTTATGGTATTGATTACCTGAAATATAGCAGATGCGCCTCCAATGCCCATGGCTTCCAAATCAATAGCCATACGTATGGTGCTACTCCACGGATGCTGCAAAAATATTTACATGTCATCACTTAATAAAAATATAATATCAAAATTATAATTATTATACCTGAGTTATAAAGCTATGTGCACCATTTAAACCCTCTTCCTCGCCCGTATTAAACAAAAAAATAACAGAATTTTTAAAACCGTGGGCCCAATGAGAGACCCCTCGAGCAAGCTCTAGCATAACCGCAACACAAGAACTGCAGTCACCAGCTCCTTCCCTATATTAGCATAAACATTAAGTCTCATAACATGATTATCATTTTTCAAATAAATAAAATCCCAAAATTATTGAATTAAAAATAGGTAACATACGCTGAGTAAACAGTATCTATGTGAGAAGAGACCAGAATAGCACTATCGGTTGCTTCTGAAACATATTTTGGTGAGATTCGTAAAACAATATGTTTGAGATCTGAATAAGCCAGTGTTTTTCCTTTAAAAAGTCCGTTGACCAGAATATTAGCACCTGAGCTTGCGTGGAAAAGGTCAACTTCAACATCAACTTCCCAGTGAGCGGTTTTCTTTATATTCTCAGCTGTTCTTAAAACATACTGCAAAACAATAAGATAATGGGAATATGAACAAATTTTACTTCCACATGAACAAAATTTTAATGGAAATGAACAAAGCTGAAAGTGGATGACTATTATTTAGAGATAAAGTGCATCCTTTTGCTTTGATTCTTTATTATTGCAAGTAGCTAGTTAGCATATTGTTTACTAGCACAATTCTTCTATAGTTCTATTAGTGCTGTATTTCTAGGATTATAACCTAGGGTAGGGCTGTAAACGAACTGAATGTTCAGCAAACCGTTTGGCGAGAAGTTCGTTTACAAACGTTTGCTTAAGAAGCAGATGGACAGGAGCAACGAGTTCCGTGCGGTTAATTAAATGAACAAACATGAAAATAGGTCATATCTGTTCATTATGTTTGTGAACGTAAAGTAACATGTTTGTTTATGTTCATTCATTTGCATTCGCTAATGTTCGTGTGGTTACGTTTGTTCATTAAAGGCTTTTTATATTTTATAGACTTTAGTTTGTTATCCAAACATTTAAGTCCATTTATGATTTTTATTTTTATTAATATTACTAACTTAACTCACTATATGTTCGTTTGTGTTCGTTTATGTTGGTTTGTGTTTGTTTGTGTTCGTTTATGGTCGTTTAAAAAGTGAATGAACAAACATGAACATATGTATTTCCTTAACGAATGAACAAGAATGCGCAATCTTGTTTGGTTAAGTGTTCACGAACCCTTCGTTTGTCGGATAAAAGCTTAACGAACGAACACGAACAAGGCCTCCTTCGGCTAAAGTAATGACATGATAGCGTATACATTTGTGTCGCGTAACTGGCTAAAATATAAGGAAACGAAAATTTCCAATTTGACCGGGGATATTACCAAAATAAACTTGATTGTTTGATATTACGAACATAGCCGTTTGACTTTTTTATGTTTAGTTTCCAATAATTTCGACCAATCATTGGAAAACACGAGTCATCAATCACTGATGGATTAGAACCTCGGTTAAAATCTCATGTGCAGAGTGAAATCTCGTACGCCACTTTTGAATCTTTGGTGCGTTTCAATTTTAAAGAAAAAAACTTTTTTATTAATTTGTGGGGGCCTCTAAGCCAAAATGATCGAATCTGCTGCGCCAGAATGAAATCCACTTTGCTGACAGAAACTTGCCGCGCTCTCATTGATTAGTAATTTTCAAAGTCAAGGCTATTTAGTTAATATTCTCGTTCATAATGGACATTTTCGTGATTTTCACTAAAAGCCATATACCTGCAAACCGAGCTCTAATTTATCAGAACCAACAGGATGAGGACCCAACTGAGTCAACTCTTCAACATGCTTCATCGCCTCTTCCTCCGAAAACCCTCTTTTCCCCACCTGTTGGGCGGTAAGCGGGTCGGGCAACCGCTCAAACTGGTAGTGATGAACGGCCCATATCCCTTGTGCGATCAAGATCAACGCAGCCAGAATAACATAACCTGATCTCTTTGCAGTCACTACATTCTTAATCTTAGCATCAGTTGCATCCACTGATGCAGAAATAGAATGATTTTTTGACCTGTTTCTCATTGTTTTTCACTCAAGCAATAGGTCGAACACCTGGTGTGCAACAATCACAATCATAAATTGACAGTCTTTTTAACTACTTTTTAACAAACATGAACATATAAACATAACCCAGGTGAGAATTCAATGAAATTGATCATAATTGATTGTGACAAAAAGAATTAACACATATGTAATTGATGGGTATCATCAAATGAGTGAAAAATGAACCTCTTTTGGTGCTTGATTCCTTCAAATTGGATGATGAAATTGAGCATAGAAGATGGGATAAGAATCAATTATTATCTATCTATCTATCTATCTATCTATCTTGTTTGAAGGGTAAATTGGGAAAAGTATGAACAAGGTTTGGCAAAGGTTTTGACTTTTGCAGTTGCAAGTGATGGGATGAGTGTGTGCTTAATTTATCTTTTAATAAATGACTACAACACCCCCCAACTCTCAATAAATGTAAATCATATATTATTTTGAAGTAGACAAGATTTATTTTAGGAATTTTTAAAACCTAATCCCAGATATACGATCTGATCGTTTTTGGTTGAACACTATGGTTTAGTTTTTCACTCTCAAGTTACATATGAAGTTCTGATCTCGTTTGAGTTTGATCTGGTTGAGTATTAGGAGAACAACCAAATTATTTCAATCTGAAAGTGCTACAGGACTCTTATGTAATTTAAGCTGTTACTCGTGTAATTCCCTAACAGGGCTCGTTGAATCGTATGAATAACTAAGTTGGGTTCAAGCTGAAAGTAGCTTATTATGTATAAAAGCTCAAGCTGATTAACTTTGCCATGAACTAGGAACTGGATCTTTTATTAATTTCATTAACAAAAAATATACACACTCGGAATCATTGGGTATGGACAATTATTACTGAAATTCAAGGGAGTGTTTCATCAAGCGAAACAACCAACGAAGACAAAAGATTCAAGAATTAGAAAGGAACATATGTAAATTGATCAGTAAAAACAAAAATAGACAAGATGGTAACTACTAATGAAGAAGCGACTTGATGTTGTTACTAGCTGATGAAGACTGATCAAGATGGTGGTGATTGACATAGTGATGATCGAGACAATGATGAACCAGACGTCGACGAGAACTGATCAAATCACACCCTCTTTCTTCTCTCATATGTGAAGACCGGAACCAACCCAACAATCACAGGCTCGGTTGGGTAATCTATACTAGATAAACTATATTACCAATATGGTGCATCTTTAACCAAAAATAAAAAAAAATGGTCCAGGTCCATTATCCTTGACGTCACATGAAATACAAGCACAACAAAACAAGTGAACCAACAATTAGAGAAATATGTTTGATATTATTATTGTTGCTTTTTTTTTAATGATTTTTTGAAAACAGTAAAATATCTAAATTGAGGAAAACAAGTCAGCTTATCAAGCCATGAGCCAACATGAGTCAGATGCTGGCCCAGTACATGCTAATGTCACTCATAGTTAAAACTGTATATATACTTGCAATACAATACGATTACTAAAAGTCAGCTTATCAAGCCATGAGCCAACATGAGTCGGATGCTGGCCCAGTACATGCTAATGTCACTCATAGTTAAAACTGTATATATACTTGCAATACAATACGATTACTAAAAGTTAGGCATTCTAATATGATCTCGCATTTGAAAGATCCGTAATTCACATAGTTTATGTGTTGTTTCATATACTACCTTAATTTCTCCAAAACTAAAATAGGATAGATGCCTTCTGTAGTTTGTTTTTATAGTGATTTGCTAGAAGACGGATAAGAGCACCATATAAAACGTTCCTTAATGGCTCTTTTATTCGTAAAATCCCTTTCCTTCTTTTTTTTCATCGAGAGAAGCCGGTTTGTTTTATTGTAGCATGACCCAGACACTTAACTTCACCAAAGTTGTTTATTAACGAAAATTAAACGTACTTTATCTTAGCTAGTTATAAATGTAAACTATTTCGTATGTCTCATATATACACACACAGCTATTTATATTGCATTTCAAAATATACCTTAAAGTGCTTCAGCTTGAACACTTGATATATTATCTGCACAATTATAACAAAGCCTATCATGTGGTTTTGTCCCATAATTTTCAAGTGAGTTTACAAAACAAATTGTGCTTTAACGTGACACTCAAATACTATGTACTGACTCAAGTAATGTATGCTATAATAATAAAGTTAATAAAAAAAGAGGTGAGCAGTTGGAGCTTGGAGGAGCTAGGGAATTAGGGATGATATAAGACGGATATGGATATATAATAGTATCAGTATAATGCCTTATTATAAAATTATGTCCAATAGCCTCTGCATAATGCCTTATTATAAAACCATGTCTCTTAGCTTGCCCATACCGTCAGGTATATGTCAAATAATTACCTATACGGATATCGACTATATCCTTTAGTTTGTTAAAAACTACATGTTAATATTTCCAAATACATTTTTAATTTTATTACCCAATTAATTAGAAATATTAAAACTACAATTAGTAAATTATTCTATTACCCAAAGGCAAAGGAAAATAAAAATAAAAATAAAATGTCACATATATAGTTTGGGTAAACAAGTATGCATATATATTTTGGGTGATCGTCCATGGAACCGAGTATCACTTAATACCATGCCACCAGCCACTTACATGCTCACGAATTTAATAGAACTAATCCCATACGAGGTCCATGCCTGCATGCCGGTCGCAAAAGTTAGTTTGTCGAGTTTGAGTTCATTGGCCATCACCTGATGGTCTTCATGATCGTTATAACCTTTGTTTGTCATCTCGAGTTTAGATTTGTTGTCATTTCTTATTAGGTTATTATGATTTATTTTTTCTTATTCTGAGCTGTTTGTTGTTCTGTATATACAGAATGAAATTAAAAAAAACAACTTACCAACACATGATGTATTTAAAGTAATATCATATTTGTAGTTGCATATGAAATATATAGGGGCATTCCGAGAATTGAACTCGGGACCTCTCGCACCCTAAGCGAGAATCATACCACTAGACCAAATGCCCATTTTGCTTATTGCCTTTAAATATATAATTATCAGAGATAACGTTCATAATTATCACACAATGGTTGGTTAGAAAAAAAATTTAAAACCATTATCATTTTGCAATGCATGATAACATAAAATACAGAAATGTTCAATGCTCATAAACAACTGCTTGTAAACCTGTGGCTGGAATCTGCGTAAACAGTTTACAAATGTTCTGTTTTTAGCTTATATGGTTTATGTGTTTCTTTTTACTAAAACCAAAAATATATAATATAAGAAATTAGAACCAGACCAAATTCATATTTGAAGACCCAAAATACCTTACACTTCTTGTATTTGAGGTGAAATGGAAATAGCATAACAACTTACATTTTAATAGAACGGAACCAATGAGTTAAATTTGCGACTAGAAGCAAAATCAAACTTATATGTAGGACAAGGCGGATTTATACCTTAGATAGAAACAAAAACCATAATATAAGATATTGAACTTGGAAAATGATCGAAAGTGTTAAAAAGATATGATTGAACCCATAAATCAATGATTGTTGTCATTGTTGTCGATTAATACAATTGGACGTGACAAATTCAACCTCTACTAAAGCACGTGTCAACTCTTCATAAAGGTCATCACGAAACATAATGTATCTTGATGTCGGATTAAGGTATAAATATCATGTTACATATGCGAAGAAAGTTGTGGAAGTCTTTGAATACCAACCCGCTGCTCATCCCAGACACGAGGCTTGAGATGAACATTTGATCTTATTGTTCAAAATCACAACCCTCTATGTAAGGTTTATCGATTGAACCATTTGTTAGACGGTTTCCTATATTCAATTTTAAAATTTTATTCTTATTTGGATGGCATCGAATCCAATCCTTAAATCAACACCCACAACCACCAACATTCAAGGATGGAGTGTTTATTTTTATGGGTTTCTCTATTCAGACACCCATTTTGTTGTTTGGACACCCTTCCCTACCTATATAACTCGCATAGTTTATACTAGTCGTATAGATGTCAGCTTTATGTTAGTGCCCGTTGACCCTTTAATACGAGAAGGCCTATACGAGTAAACCCCCGTACGAGATCATTTGAATTTGCATGTGGCATGACAACATGATAGCTTTCTGCTTTATGCCAGAGCACATTTGTTTAGACTTCCTATACGACTATGTCCCATACGATTTTTATGAGCTATACGAGATAAATTTGTACTCTAGATTAGTGGTATTAATTCGTAGGAGATAAAATACATTCTGTTTCAAACAAAAATACTAGTATGGGGTGGTGCCAATAGAGTGTTTAAAACTATACATGACCCATTTTCCACACACACAAACACCACGTATACGAGTTGTATAAGGTTATAGGACTCGGTATAGATGGTGTGTGGAGAAAATATAGCTGTTAGAATTAAGGACTATAAATGCCTGCTTCATATTTAACATCTTTACATCAATCCTATCATTGATATATACTCAATTTTTCAAACCCTTAATTTTCTTCCAAATGACGCACCGAAGGGACAAAGAAGAAAATGAAGAATATTTTTCCTCACAACCAGTTTCTAAATCGGCAAGATGGACTGATGATGTTTGTAGGCTTTTAACGAGACCTCATACAGTTACTTCAGCGTCTTCTTCATAAGTTCTTGAAAACCCCCAAGAAAAAATTAATTTTGCAGCTTCAATTCTAAAGAAAAAAAGTTGGTCAAGAGATGTCGTTGAGTTTTATATTAACGGGGATGCCCCATTTTGCTATACAAAGTTTCTACCCATGAAAAAACTCAATGGAAGTTTCTGGGGCACTTCGTTAGGGTATGAGTCCAATGGTTCCCTTTCTAAAATGGTAAAATTCTAAAGTTTTATATACTTTTATATATGTTTCCCATAAATGAGTAACTAATATTTTTGATAAATATGTTTGTAGCACATCGAAGCGTGGACAACAAGATTGATGATTGTTCGATACGCACAATTAAGAACTAATCCAGATTTAAGACTCCGTTGGACGGTGTTTCCCCCGTGTTTTTATGATGAATGAAAAAAGAAGACTCCATAATTTCCATAAAGCTGGCCGGAACAAAAGATCCATATCCACGATTTTGGGAGGTTGACCACGTGTATATTCCGTTTTCGTTTCATTCTGGTGATTGGTTACTCATTTGTATAGATACGCGGACGATGGAAATTACCCAATACTGGACGGATAAAAGGTGGAGAAATGAAAAACTTCAAAGCGCTAAAATGGAGATGTTATCATTGTTTTTCCCATGGTTTCTTGATCGTATACGCCACTGACGAAACCTGAATAATTCATACGAGAAAAAAGAAATGGTTATCGGTTTAAGTGAAGTCAACGTGCCTCAAGACAAGGGTAACACTTCTAATTCAGGGGTTCTGGTTTGTATGATGATGGAAATGTTGGTTAAAAAGAAGCCCTTAGTGATTGAAAATGACGTTGATGAGGTATGTGTTAACTACCGATGCCACATGGCTCATGAATTATATAAATGGCGCGTGGAACCCGACCTTGTTTAGTGTTTGTCGTATTGTCATAATGTTGTACTTCTATTTATTTTATATATCCAAAATGAGTTGTAAGTTGTGTCATTTGACTTTGTTATTTGTAACATTAATCTTCAATTTATGTAATGCTATCATGCTTAACTATATTATTTTGAATCTATAATTACGCATACAAATCAAATAATAATAGAAGTAATAATACCACATAACATAGCATAACACATAAATACAAAATAAGAGTTCACCCTACAAACATCCAAATGTAAAAAAGGTACGGTACAAACTGCATAACAACCAAATAAACATAACCGACAACACAAAAACACAAGTCCACATAAACCCTATGCTGGTGGAGGTGGATGCTGAGCGGGCTGGTGCTGCTGACCCGAAGACTAAGGTGGCTAGTGTTGCTGACCCGGATGCTGAGGAGCAGGAGGGGGGTTAAAACCCTGTGATCTTACCCATTCAACCATCCAATCTTGAAACCAAACCTGACTCGCCTGAATATGCTGACGTGGCATTGCCGAACCTCTAATAACATGCTTGTGGTGATATTGATGATGCTGTTGAGCTGGGTCATGGTGTTGGTCCTAAACGCTGGGGGTCTGGTCCGGAACATACTGCTGAGGCTGCCAAACGACTCTAGACACCACAAAGAAATATGCCCCCATGTTTGGGAACTCCATAGCAATTTTCATACGTTTCACTGTATTCTCATATAAACTTCTCGCTTATGTACATGCATGCTACGAACAGAATCCGGGTTAAGCAAACCTAACCTACGCCCGATAGCTGTAATAAAAGATCCAAAAATAATCTCACCATCCTGCCCTTTTCTATGAAGTGTAGCAAAATAAGAAGCCATACACCATGCAAGGTTGCAAATAACGGGCGTTAACAAACAATATAAGTAAAATAGATCAGGTGAGGTGCATCACTCCCTACCATTCCCACGACCAGTAATAGAACACGCGATCACCTTGTGTAGGCATCGATGAATAGGATCTACAATCAAACTCGATCTTGCCTTTATCTTAAATGGGCCAGTACCAATCCGACCCCAAAACTATGTCGTAGTTTGGTCATTCTCCATAAATATACCCTACTTGAACTCCGGATAAACAACCTGCTCCTCTGTGTACAAACCTGATACAACAACAAACCGGGGTAATGCCATCCCATGATACTGGCCTAAAAAACGGAACACCACGCTGTTATCAGCATGCATATTGTTTGGAGGGGTAAAACGAAATGTGAATAGAAACTCTAAAGTAAGCTCCCGATAACAAAGGAGGCCAGCAAGATCTATAACATGCCTCCATGGTGTACCCAAATCTATAACCCCCTTGGCCCTCTCAATCTCTTCTACATCCCGTAAAAGATCCAATCGATCGAGATAGGGTTAGTCATTTTCCTGTCTGCAAACCGATGAAGTCTACGATGGTCCTCGGTTCCCGCGGGGAACTATAAATACTCATGGATCTCATAAATAACATCACCGTTGTCTGATGTGCTTGAAGTAGTTTAATAATTATTAACTAAATTAACTAAAAGTAAACACTAAGTAATACTCTAGACTCCCTAAAACTCGACTAAACTACTAACCGGCAAGTGAACCGGTCGACTCTAGTAAAGCTAAGTAAGTTCGGATATCGAACCCACAAGACTCTTTAAATTACGTTTATTAGCTAATTAGACTCGACTACAAAACACGGCTTATTAATTATATTTGTTTGGGGGGTTTTATTTAAAATACTCATTTAATACTATAATTAAAAACTAATTAAGAAAGCAAGTAATTTAAACGAAAGAAAAAGTTTGTTTATTTAAATAATATGATGATGAGAAAACTACCTAGGCTAGAATCCCCTAAATTTCAGTAATGATTTAACCCGGAAAAATGTTTAGATATGGACTAGGATCGTAAAATAGACACTTAAAAAGAAAACCCAAACAGGACCCCTGACCCTTCTCAAGAGACACCTATGGATTTCTAACAAGTTCTAACGCACACCAGTGTTAAAAATCAAGTTCCCTTACGGTCACCTAATTAATTATAATTTAGTTCCTTTATACGAAATCCAACCTTACAACGCGTAAATCAAAGGCAATTTACTATATTTAATTGATTTGATAAACAATAATAATAATCAACCCTAGACGGACTCCTTACGAAGAACTAAATCTAGCAAGATTAAATAGTAAAGACGTATCAATAACCTAGCACGTTACAGATTTTAGGTTAGCAGCACACTTAGGTTTATTTGACAATATTATTCCTATGACCTTATCATGACATCAATTATAAAATAATCAAAAACACAAAGTAATTGACCTAATAGCAATCCTATCATATGAAAAACAATAATTAAGGAAAACTATGGAATAAAAATCATCAAACAATCCTAAGCATTCATAGGCATTAATTAATTATAAATAAATCTTTTCATAAACCATAAAAACCATAACGATAAACAATCCCAAAGTCAAATCAAAACATCAAAGTAGGTTCATCATAAGCCTAAGTAGTTCATGCAATTTAGCCTAACATCTCAAGTTTAAACAAAACAAACAAAGAAGAATTCATGGTGGTAAATAAATGAAAACAAAAGAAACAAAAGATAAAACCCGTGTTCTTTGTCTTCAACTAATACGCGCACCACCGGATGATTCTTCGACTCCAAAGCTACCAAAAGCTGATCTCGTATGCCTCGGAACTCACCAAATTCATCTAGAACTTCCGGGTATGTTTAAGGGTGAGTTTAGGGGTCTTTAAATAGGCAACATGAGTCCAAAAATACGAAAGTCGGCTAAAAAAACTGGAAACTTCTGGAAAGAGGCCGCCGCGCTGCGCGGCGGGCTTGGCCACCCCGGTCGCGCGGCGCTCCGGCGTGAATAGGGGGGTCGGCTGGCCTAGCCGGTCTGGTTCTCTTCCTGGTCCGGTCCGGTTCGTTTCCCGATCCTTCGGTTCTCCGGTTCGGCTTGTTTTCGCTCATTTTTCGTCCTCTTTCACCACAATTTAAAACCCGAAACCTTAAACATAAAACCATGTTAGTAGTATACAAATCTTTCTTAAACCGAACAAAAATAATAAAATAATAAATAAAATGTACAAGGGATTAATGTATATTAAACGTTATGTCAAATATTCTCACACTTAACCTTTTTTCGTCCCTGAAAAAGTCTCATTGCAATGGGATCAGAATCAGAGAAATACAGTCTTAAAAACATATTGGTTATCTTAAAATTTTAGAATAATGCAAAAAATGTGATCATCGATTTTGTTGTCCACTTAAACCCATGCCTTTGTCTTTACCGGGACAAATAAGATCCAACTATTATTATTATTATTATTATTATTATTATTATTATTTTGTATATAATCTAGTGGAACCCACAGTCAAGACCCGTATTATTTTAGATTTTACCAGATCAAACCACCCCAACTTGACTTAACCTCATAATAGCTTATTAAAACATTGTTGCACATTTTTCATGAATAGCTAAGACGATCAAGGATATTGTTTATCCACCTAAATTTAAACATCAAAGTCTACTAAGCAGCCATTATATACGATTAAGGTTCAATTATTCAACTAACTAGCTAGTGTTCCCCACTACATGACATACCCCCGTTATCAAGCAATACCTCGTACCCATTACCACATGTGATTTTACAAGTTTCCATCTGTCGGTTTACATACATCGTGTCTCTAGTTGATCTTGTTCTTAATGGTATGGGACGTAAGTAAGAGGACCACGTATGACTAACAGCGGGATGATCACTGGATCATCAAGATTTTACTTCACCGTAATTGATGTAAGTAAGTGTAATGATTGCAGTAAACTGCGGGTTTATGCTTAAAAGCTTTTATTTATTTAAATATCCGAAGATACCCAGATGAACAACCGTAAAAAGACCCGTGGTCTCCGAACCCGAGGCATCCCATCAATACGGGATTTAAGGCTATAAAACCATACGCGTATGACGTCTTAACCACTAAAACTAGAAGTGCAAGTTTTAAGTTTATATCACAGGCTACACGGTATACTTTAACGTTTAAACATACCTAAGCATCGTATGATAGCGTATTTAGATTTCTATAAAATTCATAATTTTCTACAATCAAACTAAAAATAAGGCTTGAGTATAGCCGACCTTTCATCTCGTATTTTATACAAACTCAGCATGTATCCCACTAAAAATTATATTATCTCGTTTAAAACCAACTATCACACTGCCCTTTCATTCTCAAGACTGAGCCTACCGACACATCCCAAGTTAAGTGCGTGTTCTTTAATTATCTCTATTATTAGTAGTTTGAAAAACCGATTTCCGATAAGTATCCTCATCTCACATTTATACGCAAAAAGAAACAAATTCAAGGACATTTTTCAAAAAGAAAATTTATTTTTTTATTATTTTTTTAAATAAAGATGACAAAACAAGTTAAAGACATGTGTTCCTATCCCCACACTTAAAATTTGCATTGTCCTCAATGAAGGGACTGAAACACGACTTAAAAAATTTTAAAAACAAAATAAAACCTAAAAATACAAAAATATATAAAAAACAAAACGAAGCTAAAAATTAAAAACTAAAAATATAAAAACAAAGTAAAAAGGAAAAGACTTAACTGGTAATATGCGAGTGAAGTATGACGCTTAAGTCTTCTTCCATAAATTCCCTCCAACTCCGAACGTGATCGGTAACCAGTATCTCCTTTCTCTCGTACACGAATGGAAACAGCAACAATACAAACAATATCTAAAAATTCATCTTATCAACTTGATAGATTTAATCATTTAAAGTATGGAACCAGACCAACCAACCAACAATCATAAATAAAAGCAGCAAATAAATAATTATAAAAGTATACGTCTCCTGCTTCTCCATCCCCACACTTGAATTTTGCGTTAGACTTCAAGGGGATCTTCACACTATCTTCCTTCAAAACTTAAAAACCAAATAACAAGCTAACGCCTTCTCCATCACGGTATTACAAAAATGAGTTCCCCGATCACTAATAATAGCTCTCGGAGTACCGAAACGAGTAAACAACTTCTTGAGGAATCTCACAACAACTCGTGCATCATTTGTGGCCAACGCTTGGGCTTCCACCCACTTCGACACGTAATCAATCGCCACTAAAATATAATTATTACTGTTCGACGTGGGAAACAGTCCCATGAAGTCGATGCCCCAAACATCAAAGATTTCAAGAATTTGTATGGGGTTTTGAGGCATCTCGTTCTTGGATGAAATATTACCTGTTCTTTGGCACGGATCACAAAGCTTCACAAACTCTTCAGCATCTTTAACAACTGTCGGCCAATAGAACCCACTATCAAACACCTTCTGTGCAGTAGCATGCGCACCATGATGACCTCCAGTCAACCCTTCATGAACATGCTTTAGAATATCCCAACCTTCCTCTTTCGTCACACATCTCCTCAAAATCTGATCACCACCAATCTTGAACAAAAACGGGTCATCCCACACATACCTATTCACATCTCGGAAGAACTTCCTCTTTTGTTGCGTAGTCAAACCCTCTAACACAAAACCATTAGCCAAATAATTAGCAAAGTTAGTGAACCATGGCATACATTGCTTCTCAGCCGCAACAAAATCGATCGACTCGTGAGGGAATGTGTCTCTAATCTCATCCTCACGCAACTTTTCTCTCCTCGGATCTTCTAAACGGGATAGATGATCAGCCTCTAAGTTCTCTGCACCCCTTTTATCTTTAATCTCGATGTCAAACTCGGAAAGTAGAAAAATCCACCGTATAAGACGGGGCTTCGCGTCTTTCTTCTGGAAGAGGAAACGCAAGGCTGCATGATAGGTGGTGTGCGTTGGATATGTCTAAAAGAATGACCCTCACAACTAAGATTTAAATTTAAAATGAAAAATCCTAAAACCACACACAACCGGCAAGTGTACTGATCGCACGTAGTATAGACCTAGGAAGTTCGAGTATCAAACACGAGGACACGTAAGAACGCTAATGATCACTAACCTGGACAAGACCTACCTAAGAATAATATTTATTTGTTGATTTTTTATGACTTAACTAGACGAACCGGACTGACTGACAAAAGTTACCAAAAATAGAAAACTTAATGGAAAACGAACTGTGTTGACTTTGGATGGAGAAAAATGTCTACCTAGGTCTGAATCAAACTGTATGCCTAACAAGAAAATGTATTGGATGATATCTAGACACCGGTTACTAAAGATGACACGACTAAGGATCGCTCAGGCTCACTGGATTACCTCTCGGTCTCACTCAACAAAACCTAACTACTCTTAATCGGCTAAAACGACCAAACCGGGAAACAATTGTTATCGCGTTCTAATGTTGACTTACCTCTCGGTCTCACTAACACTCGACCCTAATGGCAATGAATACTACACAACCAAGGATAGAGGAACAATTCAACATAAACCAAAATAGATCAACTAGTCGCTCAAAACACCTAAACCGGACAAGAAACGAACTCGCTCTCGCGTAATTATATTTCTAGCATGCAAAGGCAATGAGACAACCCTAACTTCTTATCACCTCTCGGTCTCTAAGAAGGTGTTTAACCACTGTACTTTAACCGCAAATTCATGCAACAAAACCCTACGGTTGTACCTACCGCAAACAAATCCTAAACACAAAGTCTAGAATCAAACAAGCACCGATCAATCAATACCAAACTAATCAACCAACGCAAGAGGTTTAAGCAATGAACTACCAAAATTTCCAGCCCTTAAACATAACCTATTTCATGTCTAAATCAAACTTTACACTAACAATTCAAGTCTATCAATCAAACAATTCAATAAACTCATCAAACACTAGCAATAATCATCATTCCTATGTAGAACCGACAAGTTTTGCCTCTAATCATATTTGGACAGCAGCTAATACTCATTAAAAACATCATATAACTCATACCAATCATCTTAACAATCATTCAATAATCAACAATAATCATAAACAAGTCAATCTCTCAAGCAATTGCAAAACAAATTAACAATTGAACAAGAAAATCAAAGTGTGATGAACAAAGTAATGAATGAAAGGATATGAGATGTTCTGGGGCTGCTATCGGCTGCAAAAACTGATGGTCGATGATCCCGAGCCTTAGTTCTTGCCTCTTCTTCCTTCCTTAGCCGCCACCACCTCAAAAACCCTAGCCGAAAAATCTTTTTTTCTCCCTTGGAGCTTCTGGCCGGTCGGAACTAGCTAGGGGGTGTTAGGGTTTTTTTTTTCTTTTTTATATTATATTATAATGTAGGCTTGGGCTTTTCCAATATGTAACCGGGCTGGGCCTTGAGCTTTGTCTTCAAATCATATGCGTAAAGGCCCGTAAGCTCCTCTAAAAGTCCGGTTTCTTCATGCTTTTAACCCGTAACCTACAATATAGATAAAACTATGTATAACCAATATAAAACAAGTTAAAATACATAAAATATGATATAATAAAGTAGATAAAAGGTGCGGAAAATAAGTGTGTTTTACAACACATCAATAGGTAAAAACGGTGGTCTTGGAAAGTACGAGACATGAGCGGAACTTGTCAAATGCGAAAATAACAGCTAAAAGCTCCTTCTCGGTGGTGGTGTAGTTCTCTTGTGCATCATTCAACGTCTTGCTAGCATAATAGATGGGGTGAAAATGTTTATCTCGCCTTTGCCTCAAAACCGCTCCAACCGCATAATCACTAGCCTCACACATAAGCTCTAACGGTAAGCTCCAATCGGGAGAACAAAGAATGGGAGCGCTTACGAGCTTCTCTTTCAAAAACGTGAACGCCTTCACACACTCATCATCAAAAGCAAAAGGCAAATCTTTCTCGAGAAGTCAGGTCATCAGGCGGCTGATTTTTGAAAAGTCTTTGATAAACAGTCGATAAAATCCCACATGACCCAAGAAACTCCTAATTGTCTTCACATTCGTCGGTGGAGGAAGTCTACTTATAGTGTCAATCTTTGCCCAATCCACCTCAATACCATCTCTCGAGATCTTATGACCCAACACGATCCCTTCCAACACCATAAAATGGTATTTTTCCCAATTCAGCATCAACTTCGTTTCGATACACCTCTTCAACATCTTCTCAAGATTAGCCAAACACTGATCGAAAGAATTACTGTAAACCGAAAAATTGTCCATAAACACCTCCATGGACGTCTTTATCATATCCTGAAAGATGGCCACCATACAACGCTGAAAGGCAGCCGGAGCGTTACATAGTCCAAATGGCATGCGACGGTACGCAAACGTGCCTTACGGACATTTAAAATTCGTATTCTCCTGGTCTTCTGGTGCAATGGGGATTTGAAAATAACCCGAAAAACCATCAAGAAAACAATAAAACTGCTGACCTGCCAAACGCTCCAACATCTGATCAATAAACGGCAACGGGAAATGGTCCTTTCAGGTGGCATCATTCAATCGTCGATAATCAATACACACACGCCAACCAGTAACCGTACGTGAAGGGATAAGCTCATTCTTCTCATTCATCACCACAGTCATACCTTCTTTCTTCGGAACAACTTGGGTCTGGCTGACCCATGGAGAATCGGAAATCGGGTAGATCATCCCGGCATCCATCAACTTCAATACCTTCTTCTTTACCACCTCTTGCATATTTGGATTGAGACGTCTTTGTGGTTGCACCACCGGTTTGTACTCATCCTCCATTAAAATCCGGTGCGTGCAATAAGCGGGACTAATACATGAATATCGGACAATCTCCATGCAATCGCCCTCTCATGTAACTTCAACACGTCTATCAACTTCGTCTTTTGTTCTTCCTTCAGCTTGGATGACATAATAACGGGCAAGTTCGAGTCCTCATCAAGATACGCATACTCCAAGTTTGACGGGAGTACTTTCAACTCCAACGGAGCGGGTTTTTCCTCGGAACCCGCCTCACTCTCACAACTGATCTCATTCACCTCTATCATCTCGGGCAAACCAGAAATCTCATCCAACTCATCACAAACCGAATCGTTCTCACACGACGCATCCTCACCCACATCATCACAATCAACCAAACCATTACTTCCCACGAGATCCGCACCACAAATATAATCGAAGCAACTATCAATACCTGCAATAAACGAGTTAATAAAACAAACCGAGTGGCATGGACCACTGGAATCATCTTGATCACTTGGATGCTTCATCGACCTCGCAACATCATAAGTAACATTCTCATCACCAACCCGATGTGTGATCTTCCCATCATACACATCGATAATTGCTTTTGCATTACGTAAGAACGGACGACCAAGAATAATGGGGACCTTCTCGTCAGCCTCCATATCGAGTACCACAAAATCCACCGGGAACACAAACTTATCCACTTTCACTAACAAATTCTCGATAATACCTCGCGGATACTTAACCCAATGATCAGCCAACGATAAAGACATGCGAGTCGATGTAAGCTCGCCTAACTCCAACTTCTCGTACAAAGAATACGGCATCAAATTAATACTCGCACCCAAATCCGCCAATGCATGGCTCATCACATCACTACCAAACAAACATGGAATCGTAAACACACCCGGATCTGACAACTTCTTGGGCATGCGGTTCAACACTACTGCCGAACAATCTCCCATAAAGGGAATCGATGACACCTCCCCCAACCTATCCTTCCTCTTCAACAGGTCTTTCAGAAACTTGGCGTACTTCAGCATGTGTTGGAGGGCTTCAATGAATGGGAGATTAATCTTCAACTGTTGGAACATATCAAGAAAATGCCCATACTCCCGCGTGTATTTCTGGTGTTTTGCGCAAGCGGGAAACAGGATACGAGAGTGGTCAATCACAGGTGATGGCTGGACTTCAACCGGCTTCTTCACTAATGGCGGTGCAACTGGTGTGGTGTTCTGCACTTTTCCCGGTACTACCATCTCGATCTCTTCATCCATCACCTCCTCATCTTCCGCTTCAACCTCATTCCTTCACACCTCGGGGCCTAAAACCCCGCCGCTACGAGTAGTAATCGCCTTTATTTGAGCGGCCGGATTCTGTTGAGTAGAACATGAAAACTGTCCTGGGGTCTTTCATTCAATTGTCGGGCAATATCACCAATGGTCCGTTGCATGTCGAGCATAGCTTATTGTTGATTCTTCAAAAGCAGATCATGATCTGCAAGTGTCTTTTGAGTGACTTGATCTTTGCTAAGGATTTGCTACATCATTTCTTCCAATCTTCCATGCCACCACTCGAATCTTTCCCTTTACCCGAACTTTGCTCATTAGAACTTCCACTGTTATACTGACCTTGATTTCGATTATAGGGAGCTTGGAAACCAGGTGGCCCACCAGCCGGACGACAATTTGAGTTGCCTTGCCCTTGGTTTTGACTCTAGTTCTGATTCTTGTAGTTGTTCCAGTTCTGATTATTGTTGTTATAAGCATTAGGGAACCTGTTCTGGCCAGCCACAAAATCAACATCTTGATTATTCATCAACGGACACTCTAGCGTACTATGACTACCCTACACATCTCACACTTATCCACCTTCGCTTTTAACTCTTTTATATCTCAGGTAAGATTCTCCAAAGCAGCAGCCATACCAGTATCCAGATTAACCTGGTGTACACCTCGAGCTGATGAGGATGTACTGGTGATGGGATTGGAATTCCCGCCTCGTGGCTTCTTTGCGTATTCCGATTGCGCGTAACTTTCAAATATCTCGTTACACTCGTCACATTCTTCTTGTCCATCAGATTGCCCCCAGCAGCTGTGTCAAACCTCGCTTGAGCCTCATAAGTAAGCCCATTGTAAAACTTCTCAACAAGGGCCCAAGGTGTGAGACCATGTTTTAAACAACGGGATAGCAAATTCTGAAAACGCTCCCAAGCTTGGTAATATGCCTCATCCGGCTCCATGTGAAAGGAGTGGATCTGATCACAGAGGAAAGAGGCCTTAGCAGGTGGAAAGTACTTCTTGATGAATGCATTGTGAAGCGCCTCCCATGTGGTGAATGCTCCAGCAGGTTGCGAATCGAGCCAAGTGGCAGCATGACCCAAAAGTGTAAACGAGAACAAGTGAAGGAAGATCGCATCCTCATCAGCACCTTGTAAATTGAATGTTTTGAACACACGAGTCAGACGGTTGATGTGTGCCGATGCATCTTCATCTTCACGGTCATGAAACTAGTGGTATTGGGTGTTGTTGGTCATAACGTAGGATGGAATCTGCCATGAGTTAGGGTTATCAATCTCAGGAGCGATGATGGGTGAGTGATCTCCATGGAACCCTTCAAAAGCTTGCGGGTGATGATTTCGGTGAAGTATCTATGGTGATCGGTTGCTTTTCAGACGATGATGAGCTTGCCTTGGACTTTAACGGAGTGGGTCCAAAACAATCCAACGGTGGTCCGTGCGAACGAAGATATGGACTAGGATCGTAAAATAGACACTTAAAAGAAAACCTAAACAGGACCCCTAACCCTTCTCAAGAGACACCTATGGATTTCTAACAAGTTCTAACGCACACCAGTGTTAAAAATCAAGTTCCCTTACGGTCACCTAATTAATTATAATTTAGTTCCTTTATACGAAATCCTACCTTACAACGCGTAAATCAAAGGCAATTTACTATATTTAATTGATTTGATAAACAATAATAATAATCAACCCTAGACGGACTCCTTACGAAGAACTAAATCTAGCAAGATTAAATAGTAAAGACTTATCAATAACCTAGCACGTTACAGATTTTAGGTTAGCAGCACACTTAGGTTTATTTGACAATATTATTCCTATGACCTTATCATGACATCAATTATAAAATAATCAAAAACACAAAGTAATTGACCTAATATCAATCCTATCATATGACAAACAATAATTAAGGAAAACTATGAAATAAAAATCATCAAACAATCCTAAGCATTCATATGCATCAATTAATTATAAATAAATCTTTTCATAAACCATAAACACCATAACGATAAACAATCCCAAAGTCAAATCAAAACATCAAAGTAGGTTCATCATAAGCCTAAGTAGTTCATGCAATTTAGCCTAACATCTCAAGTTTAAACAAAACAAACAAAGAAGAATTCATGGCGGTAAATAAATGAAAACGAAAGAAACAAAAGATAAAACCCGTGTTCTTTGTCTTCAACTAATGCGCGCACCACCGGATGATTCTTCAACTCCAAATCTGCCAAAAGCTGATCTCGTACGCCTCGGAACTAACCAAATTCGTCTGGAACTTTGGTATCTTTAAGGGTGAGTTTAGGGGTCTTTAAATAGGCAACAGGAGTCCAAAAATACGAAAGTCGGCTAAAAAAGCTGGAAACTTCTAGAAAGGGCCCGCCGCGCGGCGCTCCGGCGTGAATAGGGGGGCCTGCCGGTCTAGCCTTTCCGGTTCTATTTCTGGTCGGTCCGGTTTGTTTCCTGATCCTTCGGTTCTCTGGTTCAGCTTGTTTTCGCTCATTTTTCGTCCTCTTTTCACCACAATTTAAAACCCGAAACCTAAAACATAAAACCGTGTTAGTAGTATACAAATCTTGCTTAAAACCGAACAAAACTAATAAAATAATAAATAAAATGTACAAGGGATTAATGTATATTAAACGTTATATCATCGTCCAAACCTTCATCGTCCGACATAGTAATCTGCTAATTTATAAGTTACATAAAAAAATTAGATTAAAGTTGAAGTTATTAATTTTAACTTTAGAGAAACAATCAGTTAGTAATATGCTAAATTGTAAGTTACATAAACAAAATTAGTTATATGTTTTTTTAAAAGTATACCATTTGAAAAAACATAACTACATAAACTGAACAGTTGAAAATTAAAATCGAACCAAACCGAACTATTATTAACGGTTTGGTTAGGGTCCGGCTTGGTTTCACTGTTCGGGTGTCCGGTTCAGTTCATAACAAGCTAACAATTTGGTTCTGGTCTGGTTCAGTTCATAACAAGCTAACGATTTAGTTCTGGTCCGCTTCAGTTCATAACAAGCTAACAGCCACTTCACAACAAGCAGTTTTATCTCAATTGAATTAAGTTACTAGGATATTCTGACTCTTAAGCATTTCACATTTCATTTTGCTACCCCAATCCAAACCAACCTATCAATCTGGTGTCAAAAAGTTTTGTAGTATTATACTAGGGGATGACAATGGATCGGGTTTAAGTCAGGTGTAAGTAATCCGAAACCCATATCCGATTATGAAAATTTTTAGTTAATTACACAATAATATGGGAGGAAAAAACTTAACTAACTAATAGAAAAAAACTGAGAAATCCTAACATGGAGACATGCACACATACCCCACATCATAACCAGTTTTAAGCATTTCTTTCTTCCTTTTTCTCTGTTTTTTTTGCTCAAAACCAAAAGTTTAATAATTTTTTTAGACAAAATAAAACTAAGGCACACATTCAATTAGTTTAATCATCTAAACTTTTAGTCATACTCCACCATTTCTTCATATGAAGCAAATATTAAAAAACTGAGAACAGAGAACTGATACAAAATTAAGGAACGAGGATGGACCACTGGTGATTAATCTATGTTTAGAAGAAATAAAGAATAAATAATGTCTACCTTAGTCTACAACAATGAGCTGGTTATGGAACCGTCTTCTGCTGTGAATTAAGAACGCTAGCTTTTGGAAACTAATAAGATTAGGGAAGTATAAGTACCGGTGAAAGCAATTATTTTTTTTTTTTGAAACAGTGTGAAAGAAATTAGTTAGTTTGTAAAATCTTTTATTTAATTTAAAAACAAAACAATTATTTTTTTAACAAGTAGTGAAGAAACATAATTGTTATTTATTTATAAAATATTTTTTTAATTTTTATTTTCTAAAAAGTAAAAGACTAATAAACCCCAATCTCTCGTCTATAAAACTCATACCTTCACCAATTAAAAACTCCAACCTCCACCCCAAACTCATACCTATATTGGTACTATAACTATGTCTTCTTCCTCGTTGATGAGTCGGTTTTCTCCTGACCCTAATAACGTCTTTTGTTTTCATGATAAACCAGCAGTTTTAAGAACATCATGGACGCTAAAAAATCCCGGGCGTAGGTTCTATGGTTGTTCAGATGAGGTAAGTTTTTTATTTATTTATTTTTTTGTGTGAATTACTTCTTTTTTTTCGCAACCTTACTTACTTCAATGGTATAACAGGGATCAAAATGTCAATGGATTGGCTGGTTTGATCCAAAGGTGTGTTCAAGTTCAACTAACATAATTCCTGGGTTGTTAAAGAAGAAAAACAAATTGGAGATTGCAAATAAAGAGTTGGTTATGGAAACCGAGGTGAAGATTCAGCATACATAATTATACATACATGATGTTGTTGAATGTTGACAAGCTTCTTAATGCTGTCACCTTTATGATCTGATGATGATTTCAAATGTCTTAAATCATGATAAAAGTGCCATTATAACATGTTGAGGATGATTCGTTGTTATATGATTATCGTTTGTTTATGTTTTTAATCTTTTATTATGTGAGTTAAGGTGCTTGATATATTATATTCTTGATTTCACATATGGACGACGATTAAGTATGGAAAACCGAGAGCTTTAACGGGTGAATTGAACAAAGAATTTAAAGATAAAGAAGATACTCTTAAAGTATAAACTAAAAGGTTGATTTATTGTTATAAGATGATTGTTAGAGTTAATGATGGATGATGGTCGGGTGTATTCTATATAAATTATTACATTTATTGCTTAGTTTTAGTTTAATAATAGTGTGAAAATTAGTACTTTAAGCATGTGTTTCAGGTCATTGAATGCTAAGGATGCTTTTCGGGGTAAGTTACGAGCTTGGAATGAAGGCTTAAAAGACCGGAGTTAGATTGGCACGCTTCCCAATGAAGAAATCAAGAAAATGCAAAATTTGGTTTTTCAAGTTTGTCCTTTGCGCGACGCGAAGGAGCCATAAAGAAAGGTTTCGCTCTACGTTAGCAAGCCAAATTAGGGCCTGAGTATTTGTCCTTCACGCTACGTGAAGGATCAGTATGCAATCACTTTGCGCTACGTGAAGGGAGCTAAAACGAAAAATTAAACCTAAATCTTATAAAATTAATTTTTTAGCCCTATTCGAGGTATCTTCTATTCGAGCAGCCAGAGACATACCTTAGGGAGATTTTACACCATCCCGAAGCTTCCGATTCATCAATTCATCACATGCTTTCATCCTTTCATTAGATAAGCGAGTCAATTGTAATGTCAATATTAGGCTAAAACTTTCGTGTTCACTTTAGTCTAGGGTTTCTGTGTAAATTAACTTTGATCAGATTTCATGTGCTTTAATGATTAAGAACTTGATTAACTTTTGTAATTTTATGTTGTTTGACTTATTAATTGATTGTTTAAACATTTTATATCTTCAATTATTGAATCTTGCATCACTTATCTGGTTGTGTTCATTAACATTTAGGACTAGGTTGTTGTGTCATTGAACCAATAATCACTTGTCATTGCAACCTAATTGATTTTCATAATTTAAACTAGTAATTGGGTAGATCAAGTTCAGTTGTGTCAACAAGGTAAGGGTATCGTTTGTCATCACAGCCAAACTATTAGGTCTAGTAATTATTGCGCAATCAAGTTATCAGAATTGTGATTAGTCGGTCATCACATTACCTGAACCTGAAGTGAATCACTTTTCTCATAATTGTTAACAACTGTAAAAGTAATCATGTTTTTAAAATCATCACTTAAAATTGCTTGGCATGATTTGTCCACATAATTAATTAGTTTAAATGATGAGTTCTACTTGCCCTAATTTCCTGTGGAGACGACCTTACTTACTCGTACTAGTTATAGGTATTTAAGTGAATTAAAATAATTGTTTTTTTTATTAGAGCACGGCATCTACATCAATGGATGCATAAAGTTTTTTTTATTATATGTTTGAGTATTATTAAGAACAAGATTTTGTACCCACGTGTTGCGGCCCGCTGGTGTGCTAATGGTTAAACTGATGGTGGACGTACGCTTTGTCTTATAGTTCGTGGCACATGATTCGAATCTATAACAAAACTACACAATTGTAATCGATAGACTATTTACAAAATTTTTGACACCAAAGACATCTAGTGACTACTAAAAGTAAGAAAATTTTATCTGTTTATAACTTTAAAAGGTTAGAGATCTTTGAGGAGTTGCATGTTAAAGTACAAACTTTGTGATAATGTATTTAGAAATATGTTCAATATATGGAACAAAGATCATATGCCTTGCTTAGATATTAAACCTCTCTAAAGTGCAAAAAGCTTTATGCATACCAAGTGAAGCAAAATAAGAAAAAAGTTAGAAATATGTGATTCATATTCAAAGTTGATGAATACTTGATTTAGTGAGTATGTGAAAAAATAGTTTTTAATATATATATAGGGGTGGGTTATCGTACAATAATGGCATATCGTACATTACGTACGCTATCTTCTAGGCCGCTGGATTAAAAAACACGTGGTGACAGTTTTGTAAATAACCAAACTAGTTCATAATCACATTCATCGATTACAAATCCATTCTAATCCAAGTTGTGAACTCATCGCTCTATCTCACCCAATTTCTAAACCCTAATAAGAGCTTAAAGTATAAAATCTCTAAAGTCAAAAACCAAAATCAAATGAAACGTCGTTGAACATCAAGAATTTTCAAAATTGATCAAAAAATGATGATTTAATCAATCAAATTGATGTGCAGAAATTGCATAATACTATACTCTATTGAGCTCTAATTACGGTTCAAAGTATTATGTTCAAACGTTCTGAACAAAACCGAAGACACTAAAACGTTCTGACCAAAACGAAGACCTTTAAACGTTCAAGTTAAGCGTCCTGACAAAAAACGAACACCTTTAAACATTCTAAACAAAATTAAATGTTCTGACCAAAACGAACACCTTTAAACGTTCAATTTTAGAAGTTCAGAACATAAAGTTTAGAAGTTCAGAACAAATAGTTTAGAAGTTCAGAACCCTAATCAGAGCTCAGATATGAAATTAAACGTTCTAGACAAACCTTTAAACATTCAGAAGTTCATATATGAAATTAACTATCTGTAACATGAAATTGAACACTAAAATCACTTCATATAATCTCGTAATCATCAAGAAATCATCAATCGACCATTGATTTAATCATCGATTGTATCATGTGAACAAATCTGGAACGTATTTAAAGTTCTACAAATGGTGTATTTCAATTCAATTCAATTCAATTGAAGTGGTGAGGGTGAAGGAGGCGTGATGATGCCGGCGAGTGGTGGTGGAGACGGATTGAGGGTGAGGGACGGGCAGATGAGTGTAATTGTGATTTAGGGTTTCTGAAAGAAGTGTTGCGTACGTAATGTACGATAAAGGATAATTGTATTGGATCCTTTATATATATATATATGGGTAAGATCAAGTGAAAACTCCTCTTAAAGAGAAAACTTAAAAACTCCTAAAAAAATTATTTTTAACTTTGTTTTTTAAAATTTTTTTGAAGTTTCTTTTTTTTCCATTATTCTTATATGTTGTTATTGGTTCCAAAAAAAAAAAATCTTGTCGGTAACCTCGTCGGTGTAGTACACATGTGTAATAGTGTGCATTGCATATATGTAAAAGTGTTGTATTGCATAGAATACAACACTATTGCACATATTTAATACACACTATTGTATATATGCAATATAAGACTAATACACACATCGAATACACATGAGTGCGTATGTGTAATACAACTTTAACGCACATGTGCACTACATCGACTTTTATTTTATTATTATTATTATTATTATTATTTTTGCATATAATACAACACTACTACACATATACAATACACAAATATTGATTGTATCCAATTAAACACTATTGAACTTAAAAGTACATAGTAATACGCATGTGTAATACAACGGTTTCGTACGGTAATACGTATGTGCATTAGAGCGGTTTTTTTTCTTTTTTTTTTTATATTTTTTTCGAGTTAATGGTAAGAAAATATAAGAATAATGACAAAAACAGAAATTTGAAAATAATTTTTTAATTTTAATTAAAAATAATTTTTTATGAGTTTTTAAGTTTTCTCTTGATCCTCCTATATATGTATGTATGTATGTATGTATGTATGTGTCACACCCCGACTAGCACAATGTGGAAGCGTAAAACGGGAATGTAACAGACACCTCTAGTATCATCACATTGTTTATAAAGAAACATTACAAACTAATTTACAATATATTACATTTCTTTGTTCTATCATTGTTTTACAGTCTAGGTGATACAATCAAAACTAGTTCGTTAACTATACATTCTTACTAATATCGCCCTTGCTTCTATTCACGTAGCATCAACCACACACTTCAGGCAAGTAACAGGTCACCAAATCATTCCAATTTAAGTACACCTGAAAAGCAGTTTAAAACGGATCAACTACTAGAGTTGGTGAGTTTCACGAGTTTCAAGAAATCAGTAATGAGTATTCACAAGTCAATACTTGTAATTATGAAACAAGTATGTATGTATGTAAATGATGTATGTTATGTAATTATGCTAAGCTACAGTGAAGCCTGGACTGTTCGTGCTGCGTGCCTCCATTTCCCACGCTCAATCAACCACTGTGGCCCCTTTCCGCCCACAATATGCCCCGGTAGCTATGTCTAACACTACATAGCCTGTTTGTATAAATATGGTCATGTGCAAACGGCGCTATGTGACACGGCAACCAGGCCGATTCCGTTTGGGTTTGTCAAACCAATAGTACTATTCACAAGCCACTGGCTCGAAGTTAATCACTGTGATCGTGGGGACTTTCGTGTGTTAGCACTTAGATAATTCACATCAATACATGTTTCAGGTATGTATATGTAATCAAACATGCTTTTCACCCCAAAAGTTCGTAAAACAGTTTAAAAGTGGGGTCATGAAACTCACGGTTTAGTGGATATTCGGTACTGTATCAACTCGTGGTTTGTTCAGTCCGCTATCAGTAGTTCCTATAATCAATATTATAATAATATTAATATTTTAATATTATTATAATCTCAATACTAAACTGGGCTGTATAACTAATCTGGGTGTAGCTGCAACGCCCAGAAAGTGGCAATAGGCTTAGGTTGTGATGTTGTTCAATGTCTAATACTTAAAACCGAACTTGGCTCAGATCTCATTTTCCCAGCTGGGCCAAGTTGCTCGTTTACGTGTTCAGAAAGCAGTTATGGGAAAATAAGCTTGGGTAAATGTATTGGTTAATAAAATGATTAAATTATAAAGAAGGATCACATACTGGGGTCCCGGATTAGCCACGGGGCCCGTTTCCGTTTATTCAGTTTGATTTGAGAAGAAACGCGCACAATCCATCCGGATTGTCCAGGTTTTTCATAGAAAAGTTCGTTTTTACTTAATTAGTCCAAAAATATTATTTTTGATCACTCTTGGTGTTTTGATTTTTCCCGCAGGTTCACTAGTCGCGAACTTGCCGGTTGTTATAAAAACTGAATTTGTTTAATATTCAGATTAGCATAATTAATTAACCGTTAATCATTAAATTATGAAAATTTAACCACTTGTCAATTAAAATATGTAGATTTTTATAAAAATAATTCTGGAATTTATTTACTGATTTATTAATTTATAAAAATTCATTTTATCAGCTATATTTCGCCTGAAAATCGTCCGTTTACCCCCAAACAATTTTCAAAAATTCTACAAAAATTCCTAAATACTCAAATCATGTCCCAAAACAACCTGTATCAATTCCAGAATGTAAAAAGCTCGTGCGATATTCTTTTCGGCCCAAATTCGGCTGTAAAAATTCACACGAACGAAAATAAACAAAATACCCTTAAACTTCTCCAAATGATCCCAAAATTCATATGTGATCAAAATATATCAATTCTGAGTTCCCAGAAAAATTTCATAATTTTTGAAGTATTTTAGCTATTTTTCCCAAAGAAAACGTCCCAATTCGGTAATAAATTCGCCAAATATTCTCGGATGGTCGAAAAATTACCAAATTTAAACAGGGACTCACTGACATGATCCCTAATGTCCCTGAAAAATTTCAAGTCCTAACAATATGCACATCACAACCTTAACCTAAATAGCCCGTAAGCGAGTGTTTCGGCATTACCTTAGCGGGTTTGGCTCGTTTCCGACCTTTTAATCAAGTTTTCAGGTTCTTGTGCTTCTAAGAAAGCTAGGTACCAGTCCTATATCACAAACCAAGAAATATTTCATCAACATAACAGCCCTTAAGTTAGGGTTTCAGCTAGTGCACAAAAACGAACTTTTGAACCGTAAAAACGTCGTTTCAACCCTTTAATCCGTGTTTATGGCCAAAAAAAACTATCAAAAAAGGTTCATTACCATGTGTATGATCAAAACATGTTTATGGACCATTTTTAGGATTTTTACACGGTTAGGAATGATTTTTAGTAACCAAGACATGTTTTTATGATATTAAACAAGTTTAAACAAGTTCAAAAGCTACTTATTTAAGCTCTTACCTTAGGGTTTTGGAAGTTTTCTGGCTGAAACAGAAGTGGTGTCCAGATTTTTCCAAGAAATGATGTTAAAATGGCTTGAACCTAGTTTAAATGTGAAAGAATAAACAGGGGGGGGGGGCTGCTGATTGCGATCGGACAATCATGGGCCCCCTTTAGGCCCATTTTGGCCCAAGTTTCTGATTTCTCAAGCCCAAATACGAAAAGCCCGGTCCAAATTTAGTTCGGGTTCGGTTTTTGGTGCGAAAAACTTATCGGGTGCGTTAAACAGCGCGAAAACAAGTGTTTTTCGGCTAGTTTTGTGTAAAATTATAAAAACATAATATATGTTTGTAAAAATCAAAAATATTTTCACGGATCGCTTAAAACATTTCAAATAAGTGTTTGGTAAGTCTTTTTCGGCTTAACGGATGATACAATGCTTGGTTTGTAACTATCTTTCGCGTTTAAATCTATAGCGGGTGGTTAAACGAGCATGTTTTCGTTTAACTTGTTTGCTATCAAACTAAGGCCATATTTCTAATATTTTAGCTTGTATAGATCGTATATCACTTATAAATGGCCCCCGAGATATCTGGGTCATAACCCGACCTGTTCGGTTAATCGTTCGTTTGTTACGCAAAAGGCGTTTATTTACTTAAACGGTAAATACGAGCTGAGGTGTACCTCGTTTTGGCTCAAATGTCACAGTATGTATGTATGTATGTATGTATGTATGTATGTATGTAAAGGATCAAGATCATGTGAGAACCTTTTGGGAATTGAGAACAATGAAAACCATTTTGGACCACAAAAAACCCAAAGATAAAAAAATCATAAAACAAAAAAAAACACAAAAATAAAAAAAGTAAAAAAAAACTAAAATTCTTATTTATCATCCCGGTTTCTAAAAAAAACGGAAACCAAAAAAAATTCCCGATTTAGCTAAATTATACATATATGTATAATATGTACATATATGTACACATGTGTTTTTTATACACATATGTATAATTTAAAGTAAATGATAATGTACTTATGTGTACACTACGTAAACTAGAGATTAAATGAAAGTATGCATATGTGTATAGGTATAGTATGAATTAAAAAAAAACGAAATTTTTTTTTCTCGGTTTAGCTAAATTATACATATATGTATAGTATGTACATATATGTTTTTTTATACACATATGTATAATTTAAGGTAAATGATAATGTACATATGTGTACATTACATAAACTAGAGATTAAATGAAAGTATGCATATGTGTATAGGTATAATATGAATAAAAAAATTCATTTTTTTTAATGAAACCGGAATAAAATATAAAAATTTTGGTTTTTTTACTTTTTTAAAAATTTTTGTTTTTTTTTTGTCTTATAATTTTTTAAATATTTTTTTAGAGATTTTTTTAGTGCTCTAAAATGGTTCTCAAAATTCTCAATTTGCCAATGGTTCTCTTAGGATCCTTACCATATATATATATATATATATATATATATATATAGGGTTGAGTTCAATGGAAAAATCATATTAGTGTGAGAAGTTGGAGAAATCCTTTCAACCAATTAGATTTTTTTTTTATTTTTCCATTTAAATAAATACAAGGGTATAATTGGTAAAAGATTGCAATTTTTATATTTGGTAAGTATTAAAGTTATTGGAAGTTTCATTTTCTTTACTTTATTAATTTTTATATTGTTGACTGAATATAAACTAACTTCATCTTAGATTCATTCGTCCATAGCTATCTAATCAGGTCATGTTCTTTTTTTTTTCAATTTTTTAGTACAATCAACTCCGCATGCTCCATTATTCCCACACACATGAGAAGTAGTGTAACGTAGTTATACACAAACACTTAACTTTACGGCTTTCTCAAACTATCCTACATTGCCATACACAAACTACAAACTATTGTTTGCATACCCCCAAACACTTACATATTTCCCTACACTCACCTTCACATGTATGCAGTTTACCATACACAAGCGGTGAATTTTTTTTTGCTGATATACACAAAATATTAATGCAATGGTTTCTCAAATTACCCTACACTACCATACACAAAACTATTCAGAATTTCTAATTAATTTTTTTCAACAAATCTCAAAACATATTCATTATTATTGCTACCTATTAGTTTATATTAACAACCTACACATACCATGCTAATAACCTACACTTATATTCATATTACCATACACAAATCGTACTAATCCTTTTAATAACCTACACCATTTCAAAATATAGTAAACTACACAAATTATCGTGTTAACATACAAATTCTTTTAATAACCTACACAATTTCAAAATACCACACATCATCAAATCCATTCACATACATATCTTGTTAAATTTCATACGTACTTTTTTTAACATCTTACACTACCTAACTTATTGCATCTACAACATAAATAAATGTTAACTTATTTATGTATTTTTAACCCAAAAAAAATAAAGTTAAGAACAACGAGTGGATGGTTTTATAATATTAAAAAAAGAATAACGTGTGTAGGTTTGTGTATAAATTATTTGAAGTGAGAAACCAATTATTATTATGTACTGAGTTGTTAAATAAAAAAATAATATAAAACAAGTCGTTCATAATAAATAATGGAAACCAGTTAGTGATTTGAGAACTTTTGTTTTGAAAGATTATTACGAGTGTAATTTTAAGGAAAGCTTATCTTAGTTTAGGAAGAAATTTTGAGCATTTAATAATTAGATATTAGTTTGATTGATTAAATTAGATATAAAGTCCCAGAATGCCCTTTTCATATTAAAAACCAATTAAATGATATTATTATTAATTACTAGTTTGCCATTCTCATTATCTACCATTGATTAAAATAATCAATGGCCCATGTTGATTTCTCGCATTTCTCAAACTAATATAATTTCTCTACTGAACCATCCCCTATATATATATATATGGAGAAGATCAAGAGAGAACTCCTTCTTAAAGAGAGAACTAGAGAACTAATAAAGAAATATTTTTAATTTAATTAAATTTTTTTTAAAATTTTCATTTTTTGCGATTATTCTTATATTATGTTACCATTACTCAAAAAATATAAAAAAAATAAAAAAAAAACTCGTTGTAGTGCACATATGCAATACATCGACTTTTTTATATTGCATATGTGCACTAGTGTGTATTTTGATATGTGCAATAATGTTGAATAGCATATCTGCAATTTTTTGTATTGTATTAGTGCAATAGTGTTATATTATATACAAAAATACCAAAAAAACAATATAATGCATATGTGCATTAGTGTTGTATTACGTATCTGCGATAGTTTGTTTCGAGTACAATTATTAGTGTTTGTATTTGCATATATTCAATAGTGTGTATTGTATAATGTGAGGTTTTGATCTTAATATAACATATAACACTCGTACCCCGAATACCCGGTTGTTGTGTGTGCTCGATCCAAGTATCCCAAAATATATGACACATTAGTAACCTTACATAGTTGTCAGTTGACATTTTGATGGCCAATTCAAAATGGATGTTGGTAATAAAGCTTCTGAAGATCTAAGTGATAACTTTGCTTTACGATTTATTGGTTGAAAACATTAGAACTTGATTTTGGGCATTTTGGCATTCAAATTTCAATCGGTACTCGTATGGGCCATTTAGATAAACTATAGGCTTTTGTGTGGGTCAAAAAAGCCCAAATTTAGACCATGTCTTACTGTCTTATTGCGGCCAGTTTATGAATTTTACTCCTAGCTTCAATACTCTTAAACATTTCTAAAAAGTAAAAATATATACTCTATCGAACTTCTTGATCGAAATGAGCCTAACTTTCTTTTCTTCCGCCAACTGTAACTTAAAGGTCTAACTCATCATGTTTTAAAAATATGGTTCAATTAATTCATGACACCAGAGTTTAGGGACGTTCGATTCCTCGGTTGTGCATATTGTATCGTTTTGTGAACCATTTGTTTTTAATACATGTTGGAAACGTGGCATTTAACAAGTGCATGACGCCACTTATGCTTGAATATGCTTTTGGTTTCAACTAACAACATATAATTACCAAGTATAGAACTGAATTAGGAAGATGAATAGAAACTTAACACAAGCTAGCTATTATTTCTTACTGATTCTGCCGTGAATGTGACAAACGAGTACATGTTGGAAGATAATATAAGATAAAGATGATAGCAATAAGTTTAGTATTATGTGTGTTTTTGGGGTTTTACCTACTTTTATTTACCTAGTTGGTCTCCGGTCCCAAAATCTATTGATATACCTAGGGTGCAACTAACTAAGCTTTAGGAAAGAAAAAAATAACTAGCAAACAAATAAGAAAAAAAGTTTTAGCTTTCAACAAAAAAAGCTAATACTTAATAGGGTGGGAAATGTAATATAGTAAAAGTAAATTAACATAATAGGATGGTTCTTCTCAAAATTTAACTTAAAAACTGTCGTTGCATATATATCATCTAGTTCGCCACCTTCTTCATTTTCATCTCATCTCCTTCTGGTGGTAAGTCATCAGAATTTACAATGTTTGTCCGGAAATTGGCCAAAATTGTAGGGTTGCCACAAATTTTTTGCCGATTAAGACTTGTCTAGGAACGCCTTTGATTGTTGTTGACCGTCTAGTTAGGCCGATTTGATGAAAATTCTTACGTAGGCCTCTGATTAGTGATTAGTCGACAATTACCGGAAGCTACCATCGTGTTAAAAAACTCTTCGAACTTTAGAAAAATATAAAAATAATAAAAGAATAAACAGTTTGCGTATCTGATTTGGGATGTGTCAGTAGGCCCAACTAGCTTTGATAGTCCTGTTTAGCATATTTAATGTATCTTATAAGTTGAGAAACGGTGAAACCGAATTTCGATGCTTAGGGAGGATTACCATAATCTAATAACTTTGAGATGGTAAGACTTAGGTTTTAAAATGTTAACCGTCCCACTATTTTAATCTTTGAATTTAAATTTTTATCAGTTCTTTATATGGAGTCAATGCCTAAAAAATTAAGGGGAAATAAAAGTTGATTGTATTTATACATAAAATATAATTTTTTAAAATGTGGGATCGCCTTATTTCGACCTTAGTGGGTCTGTTTGTTAATATATGCTATGATGGTATCTTATTTGATATATTTCATGAGTTCTTCTAATAATTACGAGATTATTTTTTTAAGTTTTAACTTAACAAAGTTTACACATATATGGGAATATTTTGGTAAGAAGTCATTTTAATGCAAACTCATTTTAGTCTTAAAAACTTTGACCCGTTACAAGACGTCTGTCATAATTACATCTGTTCATGTTATGGTTTTGCAACATCTTCACTTTTAGGGTTTTGTTCGTGTTTTGGGCGTTTCAGAGCAGTAATCGATCGAATCAGAGTTTGTTCTGCATGCTTCAAACACGTAATCGAAGGAATCAGAGCTTCAAACTCGTAATCGAAGAAATCATAGCTTCTAACTCGCAATCGAAGGATCGATTTGACGAATTAGGGTTCTTCGTCCGATTTGCAATCAGAGCTTCGATAGGGTTTTGTGTGTTCTTGTTGGCAGATACTGTGTTTTTATTCTGAATTATAAAATGACAATTAATGACAAGCAAAATCAATGCGTCTCCGGTGTTTTTTTTTCACTACTTTTTACGACGTCGAAAATACGACACACAAAAATGTATGTCATCCTTCCTACATTTTGTTTTAAAAAAATGACATTTTCTGACGACACGCATTTTTTTCATGTCATTTATTCACTGAGTGTCATAATTAGGGGTGCAAACGAGCCGAGCTGCTCGTGAACTACTCGAGATCGGCTCGTTAAAAAGCTCGATCGAGCCAAGCTTCATCGAGCCCGAGCCCAAGCTCGAGCCTAAAAGTAAGCTCGTTTAATAAACAAGCCTGGGCTTCACTTATCGAGCTCGAGCCAGCTCGCGAGCCTAAACCAGCCTGTCATTTATATAATTTTTTGAAATATACATTTAATATTTATTAATTAATATATATAATGTTATGAAAAAATAAATAAATATAACTAAATAATATATATTATTTTATACATAAAGTTATAATAGAAAAAAGTATATAAAAATAATTATAATCATATAAAAATACTTTGATAAATAGTAAACGAGCCAAGCTCGAGCTTGAAAATCTACTCACAAGCCGAGCTCGAACTTTGAAAATAGAGCTCGAAACGAGTCGAGCTCGAGCTCTATGCAAGTTAAACAAGCCGAGCTCGAGCCTATTCGAGCTCGGGCTCGACTCGGCTCATTTGCACCCCTAGTCATAATTAGCGTGTCATTAAAGGTCAATTTTTTAGTAGTGACGATTTGATAAAGTCATGTGAAACATGAATTTGCAACATCATTTCAACTACAAACTGTTACATATAATTTCATTCCATAAATAAACAATTAGTTTTTTTTTATAAACAAAAAGAAAATTCAAAAAACTTAGGGTTGAGTAATGGGTCAGGCCGGGTCGGAATGGGTCAAGCCCAAACCGGACTGGCCTGGTCTGACCCGAACTAGCTTGGGACCGAGACCAACTAGAGAAACAGGACGGACAAGTCGACCATATAAGGATGGGTTGGTCAGAGATCTTCGGGTTGGTTGTGTCAAGTTGACATAATGGGTCAGGCCGAGTCGTAATAAAAGCTGCTGGGCTTCTCCGTTGAGTTGTTTGCATAGTTTTGGAATCATATGCATACATTAAGGTTTGTTAAAAATAACTCCGCAGCATGTTCAAAGAAAATCAAATATCAATATACACAAATAATTCACGGTATGAAATTAATATTCCACATTACATACATTAACTAGAATCAAACAACTCAACAATTGGTTCAAAATTAAAACAGTAACACCCTCGAACAAGATTTTCCACAAACCGATTCACACGCATGCTTATTAGCTTTTTTCCTAAATCCTAGTCGAGTTTGGTTCAGGCATTTCGGTTTTCCATCGGGTCTTAACCAAACCGGGACAGACAAATTTCACTGAAATACTAGAATTACCATTGGTAACCTCAAGTCAATTAGACCCGAGAGCCTGATTCTCTCTTACCCATAAGAGACTTATTGGAGATGCTCTTATGTATTCAACATAATGTATTTTATATCAAAACCTAAATATACGTACGCTATTTTTGTATAAATAAAATGTAATAATTGTATACAAATATGTATAGTTTTGTTTTCCTACTAGAATTTTAGATCAGTACAAAAGATTTTAGAGTCTTTGGTTCGTGTTCGTATTACCCGTAAGTAGGATTGCAGAAGTTGCTAGGCGCTGCCAGTCACTTTACTTGGCCTTGACGTGGAGTATTCGGGATTACTCGTTGAGTACTTGACAGCAAAGACCGTTTTTTTACAACACTAGGCGGTAAATATAGAATAATCTTTCAAAGTAAAGCATTTTTATTTTGATAACCATTCTCTTTCATTCTTTGAACTAAACAAGGGTAAATAGTAACTTGAAAGGTAAACGGAGCCATCAGCCATGCATTTGCTGGACTGTACATAACGGCAGTTGTGAGGTGGCCCTAACTTTCTACCGTACGTCATCAACTTGACGCCACTAAGTGGGACCACCTTTTCTAACGGCAGAATTGGTCCACCGTTAACAAAACAATTTCTCTGACAAATACATTTTCCGGCCATTTATGAACGGATAAAACAAAACAATTCACATTTAACGGACTTCCTGTGACACTGACAAATTAATTTACTCCCCTTGATGCTTTATAGTTACTTATTTTGTGTGACAGAACAAGATACAATTAGCTTGTTAATTATTAGACTTATTATTCACGACATTTGAAAAGACTAAAGTGTGATAGAACGTTTACCTTTGGATTTAGAATAGTTGTTGTGACTAAATTATAATACATTGAATCTATTTTTATTTTTGTTTTATGTTTAGAGGATTATGATAGTTTGATAGGGAAATTTGAGTATAATTGATGTAGGACGGAGAAATTAAGAAAAAATGTCTTTTAAGATTAATATAGTTTAGTTTTAAAACTTTGAGATAGTAAATCTAACCTTCTTTCATATGAAAATGTTAAAGCTCACTTGTTGAAGCTTGAAAATCTTATTTGAACAACTATGATAGTCTGATAAGGTAAAAATTAAATCTTACAAAAATTTTTCTGATTCAACTGATTATGATAGTGTTATGAAAAGCTCTTAATTATTGTTAAATCTTAAAAAATTAAAATTTATATGATACAACTGAAATTAGACGACTAATTAAACATGTGAATTGATTAAATGGACAATTCATAAGGTTTTTTACAATCAAAATAACAAAATTTGAGGATCTATGTAAGTATTGGCTCAGAACTTATGAAAAATTAAAAGGTAGCTGTTGTTATATGTTGAACACCTTTTGTTCCACTCCATTTTATCTGTACAGTGCACATGTGAATAAAAAACATCTTCAATCAAATATGTATCAAGATTCAAGATAGTGAAATGATATATATATATATATATATGCTTGTATATTCTATTTCGCAAAAGTATTAAAAGACAGGAGTTATGTTATTATTGAGTGCAACTATTTTGAGGAAGCAATTATGGATAAAGTCGTGTAGTTCTAAGATCACTCTTATCCATTAATGAAGATGGGGTACGTCTAAAGAAAGTTATGTCGTGAGTTGTAGTCTAATCATTACTTATTTTAAAAGAAAAAGACGTTATTATTGATTGATATTTAAATAACATTGACAAATTAAAATCTAATAAAGTTACACATGAACTAGTGACAACTATGTAACGACAGTCATAACAGAATAGATTAACTATGACAAATATCTTTTTAAACAATCAAAGTATTAATAGTTTATATATATTAATGTCAGCAAAAATATAAATCTACCTATTTTTAAAATTTGTACAGAAGGGTTATGGTGTTACAAAAATAATTAATATAAAACCAAGTTAAATTAGGAAAACTGCAAAAGCCAAATGCAAAAGATATTGTTTTGAGGGGTACGATATCATTTTTGTCCCAAAGATATGCTTAGAACTCTAAAAACCACAAAATAGTTGCAAAGAGAAACGACCATGATTGCATAACAATCTTGTATAACTCATTCAAAGATGTATCTAAAAGTGAATTATGTAATTCTCAAATAATTGATTTTGAATGAACATCACTCATTGTTTTATAGCTAATATATATAAAAGGATTTTTTACCGTTAACGTTTTCCTCTCTCATGCAATTATGTACAAATGCTAGATGCTAGCTTATGTGATTCTCATGATTCTTTAATTTTTTTTTATTATAGAGAAATTTTTATTAACAAAAAATGATCCAATTATAATAGAGAGATAACTAAACGGACAACAACCTGAACCGTTATCACTTTTTGAATGGCAAATTTGATCATACTGAATACAAAGTTATCGTTCTTTATATATCGTTCTTCGGCGTTGATGAGTTACTGTGCACGACCCATTGAACTCTTTCAAAAACGTAGCAGCATCGTGGGGCAAAAGACTCAAATGTATCAAAAACAAAAAAAATGAAGATGCGCTGATTTTCAACACAAGACATATCGTGCTTAGGAATTGTTTCTAATGAAAGAATAAAGGCTTGTTGATTCTTTAATTAAAACTTGTTATGCATCGAACACAACATATTATACTTTATATGATTATCTTTATAATTATAATTATTTGAATGAATTATGATAAATAGTTTGAAAATTCGTAAATTAAAATTCCGACGCTCCAAATCTTTTGATATATTAATCTTACCGACAGTTCGTACTCTTATTATATTATTTAGTCTAAAAACAAAGATGAATCATGCAAATAAAGTTAGTTAGATTAATATATATAAAAAATGCTGATTTGTAATAAACTAATGGTGTATAAACTATTATTGTTTGTACACAAATTTTGTTGTGTACAAATTATTACCAAAATTAAGTATCCAACCAATTTACTGAATTTAGGGATCATAACTTTCAGTAACTCAAAATAGAAAGGACTAAAAGTAAAACATCGTCAACCATGGTCTGTACCCTTTGACGATGGTTAACCCTCACTTGAACATAGAGAAGGAAGTTGACGATCTCCTGGAATTATTTTCAATTTATTATTATTATTATTATTATTATTATTATTATTATTATATAAATTTATTGTTAGGTTGTAGGTGAATGTGTCTTATAAATATCAAAATACAGAAGCATATATACGTATTCAGCAACCGATCACTGTGTTCTAGTTCTAGCCTTCTCTTTCGTCCACAAACTTCAATTAATTACAGTCTTCTCTCGTTCCAGTTTTGACCTTCTTGTTTTATTGTCCATCGTCAAAATCACGAGAATTGAGTAGGTTTCAAGATAACGTCGTGTGACGAAGATGAAGATAATCCATTTCAAGAATGAAGTAAAACTGTATTTCTAAATTTGGCGGGATGCTGTGAATGTTGGCAAAAGGATTGAAAGCTATATTTCTTCGGAAATTGAATGCAGAAGTAGACATATTTCATATTTGCATATGCATTATTTTATTTAACCTAGGGTTTCAAATCCACTAAAACTGAAGAAAATATCAAATTAATGGATTCTAACCGTGAGTCGTTGGAGCTGCTGCAAGAGCCGAGCATCGACACCGATAAGCTCAGCTACGAGATCTTTTCAATCCTCGAGAGAAAATTCTTATTCGGTCACGACCAACAGAAGCGTTGGATTCCTAAACCAGTTTCGCCGGAAAATTCTGTTACGTCTCCGGCGGAGGACGGCGGCGTTCCGGCGAAGAATCAGAGAGGTAAAGTCTGTGTGTTATCGATTGACGGCAGAGGAATGCGGAGTATACTCGCCGGAAAAGCTTTAGCTCACCTCGAAAACGCTTTGAAAGTAAAGTCCGGTAATCCGAACGCGAGAATCGCCGATTATATTGACGTCGCCGCCGGTACCGGCGTCGGTGGTGTGTTCACGGCGATGCTGTTCGGAAGCGAGGATCGGAAGACTCCGATATTCGAAGCGGATGACACGTGGCGGTTTTTGGCGGAGAGAAGTAACCGGTTGTATTGTACCGGCGCCGGAGGTTTATTAAAAAGGATATTTAGAGGCGGTAATAATAAAGGGTTAAGTTTAACCCATGCAACGACGTCGTTTGGAAAGATAATGAAAGAAGCTTTTGTGGTCAACGGGCAGAGTTTGACTTTAAAAGACACGTTAAAGCCGGTTTTAATCCCGTGTTACGACTTATCAAGCTCGGCTCCGTTTCTGTTCTCCCGAGCCGACGCTTTGGAGACTGACAGCTTCGATTTTCGGCTATGGGAGGTGTGTCGTGCCACGTCGGCTGAACCCGACTTGTTTGAGCCGGTTAACGTGACGTCGGTTGATGGTAAAACTAGGTGTGCGGCGGTTGGCGGCGGCTTAGCCGTGAGTAATCCAACGGCGGCGGCTATCACTCACGTGTTGCATAATAAACAAGAGTTTCCATTAGTGCGTGGGGTGGAGGACATTTTGGTACTTTCACTTGGGACCGGTCAGTCTGTAGAAGGGAATTATGATTATGACCGGGTCAAAGGGTGGAAGGCTAAAGATTGGGCTCGACCCGTGGCTCGAATCTCCGGTGATAGCTCCGCGGACATGGTTGACCATGCCGTCACAATGGCTTTCAGTCAGAATAGATGTAGCAACTATGTTCATATCCATGAATATTTTATATGGATTTTGCTAAACGTATCCTGACTTAGATTTTCTCAATATTTTTTAAAAATTTAAATAACATTGATGGTTTGGTTTAGGAGCGTCAATCATGTTGGGCTGACAGGTTGACAGGCTGAAACGTCCAACCAGAAACCAACCCATATGATTATACGTGTCAAAGATTTCGACACTAACTCGCACACACACAAATTCAGATCGATTTGAACGCGATCCATTTCTCATATTTAAAAAAAAATTGTTTAAAGACAAAAGTGACATAATTTATAGTCGCTAGAATAAATAAGCAAATATGAATATTTTTTAAAGAAAATTATTCAAAATTTTGAAAATGAATTCACAATTCTAAATCAAATGTATTTTCGAAAGAAATATGAAAAACGGAAACAAAACAGAAATAAAATTACATTTATGTAAGTTTTTTTAAATACTTTAACGGGTTAACGGCTCAACTTGTTTTATGTGAGTTAATCCTGACTCGACCTGTTTTTTTTAACAGATTGAAACCAACCCAACCATGTTTTTTAAATGAATCGTGTTATTCAACCCAAAACTTTTTTTCTGTTTATTTTATTTTTTTTGTTTCGGGTTTGGGACGCTTGCTGCCCCTAGACTCCGGTTTCTTCTTTTCTCCTATGGGTGTGCATCATGTCAATGTCATCAAAATTCTTGGAAAATACTAAACTTTTTGGAAAATATGTTTTAGGGCATGCCCAATATATTTTTGAACCGTGACGATGTGGTTACTTTATTGTTGTTTTTTTTAAATTGTTTAGTAAATTGGTATCATTTCAAAGAGTTCGTATATAAGATTATAATCCAACACATATATTTACAAACTGTGCCTACTCTTTTGAGATACGCAAATAAAACATAAAAAGCGAATACTAGCTATAATTCGACACGTAATTTGACAAACGGTTTTGTTAGTTATACACATGTTTTGTTCCAATGCAATGTGTTTTTTTTATTAATTAATTTATTTTTTATTTTTCACTTGGGGAAGGCAATTGGAATATGGTCATTTGCGCGTTGGAAATGATATGATATCATGTTTTCAGTTAAAAATCATTTAATAACATAAAAATACAATTTCAGCATTTTACCTTTTTATTTGTTTTCTAGCAATAGTGTCTTTGTATCATTCTATGTCTTGACGTTAATAAACATCCAATTGGTGTTCTTCATAAAGTAGCGTCTTCGTTTGTTGTTTTCTTGGAGATTCACGGATACATATTCCGGTTGGTGGCAAATGACAAGTAGACAATTGAAAAAACACCCATATAATTTACATTTAATATTATTATATTAACGACTTTCTACATGTGTTTGTTGTCTCCTAGGCAAACAGTTCAAGCAAGAGCCGGTTCGGACCCAATGTTGATTCGGATCCTAGTCCAAGCAATTTAAATACACTCGTAGGCGTAGCGGATGAAATGTTGAAACAAAAGAACGTTGAATCCGTGTTGTTTGGTGGCAAGAGGATTGGGGACCGCACAAATGGCGAGAAACTTGAATGGCTTGCTGAAGAACTCGTGTTGGAACATCAGAGTAGGAGTCAACGTATCGCTCCCACTGTTGCTTTTAAGCAAACCGTGTCTAAAACAACGTAAAGTGTATGCTTTCCCGAAGTAAAAAAATAATAATAGTGTTGATTCGAGCACGAGCATTTTAGAAGAATTTGTGAATTTATGTTATGTTCATGTTGTATTAGAAATTAATACCCCTATCCTCGTATTAGCTGTTAAGAGGGTGTTTTGGTAAATTACTTGTGTTCAAGTGGTCTATAGTGAGACAAGGAAGAAACTTAGTGTATGCCCCTGTTCAGTCGCTTATGTTTGAAATTTTGAACCCCCCCTTTCTCTATTTATGATTTTTTTTAAAACTAATCGAGCCCCCCCCCCCCCCCCCCCCTTCCAATCTCGACGTTTTCCTCCCTTAGTGTCTGCATTGTGTAATAGCTAAGTGAAAAAGGTTTTACTTTGAAGGTGAAGGTGGGTGAAGGTAGGGATGAGCTCGGTACCGAAAATACCGATCTCAAAAATCACAAATTTTTGGTACCGGTATTAAAGGTAAAAATTCAGAAATAACCGGTACCGTACCGACCCCAAAACTTAAAGCTTTGGTACCGATTCGGTACCGACGGTACCAAATCGGTACTGGTACTAGTATTGAATTTGCGTATCACTACCCTAGGTAAAGGTGAAGAAAGAATGAAAATTCAAAAGGGTAAAATGGTAAAGAAAAAAGTACGGCTAAGGAATGGTTTTGCCTTTCGAAGTACAAGCATTATGGCGATGAGTCTGGTGTCTATTCTATCTTTACTTTGTGTGTAGGAAAGAAACAAAAGGACTGTAGGGAAAGGTATATGAAAAGCTACTTTCTACAAGTTTGTGAGGGTTTAGTTGAATATTTGTGAAACTTTGGTGACCGCTTTGTCAAATTACTGTTGCATTTTCATTTTCCCAATTTTTTTTTCAGTTTATGGTTTTTAGTCGAAGTCCCCAAAGAAGTTGATACATTGGAAATAACGTTCTTGACTCTTTCGACTATGTGTAGTGATTTAACTAAAAGGTGAAAAACACTCTGTCACGTATGCATGAGGGGTATTACTAACATTCACATAAAAACCACGTAATGATTTAATTGACAACACAATAATTATTTTGTATTTTTTTAAAATATAAAAGATGAGTGGGTGAACGTGATACTGTCGCACATTGTTCGTTAATATAGTCGAACCCAGAGGTTCATAAATGCATGATACCCTTTGATGCCCTCTTCTTAAACAAGCGAAACGATAACGCAGGTGAGGTGACAGGTGCGCCACCCACAACATATGTTCTATGTGTCCATAGTCTAATATCTTAGTTTGTTGCTGTTTGTTCAAGGTGATTGATGAGGTTGGTGCTCAAAGAAGTTATCTTGAAAATTGCAAATTCAAGGAAATGACTTAATGGTTTTTTTAGGATATATACTGTATGTATGCTTAAAAAACAATATAATCTAAACAACTTTTTTGAAGTGAAAAGAGACATTTTAAATTCTTTATTTCATAAGTTAATGCAATTTCTTTGACAATAAGTTTTCTTATAATTAACTTTAGATATTAAAGAAAATCAATTTTAATTTCATGTGATATAAAATATCAACTTTTGAAAAAGAATAAATGATGATATTAGACTAAAGAGTGTATATGTCATTTTGCTTTCTAATTTACAGTGCCACGTCAGCGTCATGTCATATCTCACTCTATTTCACTCTTTCTGCAATACTATGGAAATAGTCACCAATTTACCAATTCCCCACTTTCCTTTTTTTCAAATAAAATAATAATATATATATACATATATAACTAGAATTAAGAATTAAATACAAATAAAATTACGATTATTACAAAAATTAATAAAAAGACTTGAATTAAGAATTAACATTAATAAAATTACATTTCGAGTACCCATCGTTGTCGAGCACTAGGTTAGCTGAAAACGTAAATATATTTCTTCAAACTTATCGGTCCCTACACGTGTCAAAATCGCTTACGAGACAAAATAATACCTTTTTAAAAAGCAAATATGTTTTCGTTAAAATTTACATCGATGTGTATAAAATAAAATTATACAAACCTATATATTTAGTTTTTTTAAGAAAATTAACAAAAACAAGTTATTAACTAAAAAATTATTTAACCTATTTAAATAATTATGAAAAATAAAATAAAATAAAATACATTACAATTTAAATATTAAAATAAAATTGTAATTGAAACTGTTTCTTCGCATTCTTAGTAATAAAATATTAAAATAAATTTTAACTATTTAACCACTTTCTTCTCCACCTGCATCTCCGATTTCTCAAGCTTTCTTAATCCCCATTTATATTGTACAATATTTATATAGAAAATAAAAAAGGAAGACGATTTGAGCGGTGTTTTGAACGGTAAATTCTCTACAAAAACTTTGCCGCTGGGCGGCACTAACACCACCGGGGCGTGTTCGCCGCCGGCACCGCCTGCCAACTCACTAGTTCAGTGGCAGAACGATGCCCATACCTGATAGTCTTATGCAATGTAGTTAGTATATTATCGAAATAAACGAATTAGAATTAGGATTTGTTCATATTTGTTCGTTTTACTTTAACTAAACAAATGAAACTGCATGCACATTTAAATGAAAATTTAACATGACAATGCTCGTTTGTTAAGAACGTGGATGCGTACATTTAAGTTTATTTGTTGACATTCTTAGTAAATCTATACAAATACAAACAAACATAAATAAACATAAGCAAGCATGCGTTAGCATAGACAAACACAACAAACATATAAGAAAAAACAACATACAAACTAAACTTTAAATACCATTTAACTGGGTTGGTAGGCTATACTTGACCAATTAAGCAATTAGTTTTATTATTAGTTAACAAATTAATTTGAATGGACGTGCAAATTAATTCATAACATGACTAACGTATTCGGAAGGAGCTGACACTCCACTGAAAGGAGAGGGATGAAATTACAATGAGGCACTTCCTTGCATGGGCTTGCACTTGCTATGCTTGTTGTGTTTCGGCCCTTCTGTACGTGGGCTTTAGTCGAGGAAAGCAGGCTTGATAGACACACAAACGTAAATTAGCGAACAAACATAATTATACATACATAAACGAACGTAAGCAAACATGAATGAACAAGTAAAAGTGAAGGTTTAATGAAAAAGACTGAATGAGACATTTACTTAATTATGTCAAGTAGTCACACCAAGTGCTTGCACCACCTTAATCACAACTATCACCTACCGGCTCTTGTCAAGCCACTCCACCATTAGGTTATAGCTCGATCAACAATTCAACGGTCCCTCAACTACCCCTATCACGATGATTTGTTGATCGTGTATGCAAAGTACAACAGGGAGAACAGTTGCTGGGCCATCAGAAGATACAGCGGAGATCTCATTTATCTGACCCATCACGAGCTAAAGTCGCTACCGGAACTTGACATCAACTATCTGCGAAAAGCTCTGGGCCGTGGAGAGAATGATGATAGTTTGGAAGGTTGGGTCACCACTCATCTGTATCATCAGTCAAAGGTTGGATACAAGAATTTTTAGCTCAACAAGGGTAGGAAGTTCAAGAACCCGAAAGAAATCGACCCAGCCACCGGAGAGCCGCGAACTATGTGGATATATATATAGGGCACCAAAAGACAGTCACATCATTTATCATGGCGAACCCTATATTCCAAACACTCTCCGAGACTTCATTGGCTGGGAATTTGACAACACCACGGGTGAAGCCGTCATACATTACAAGAACATGCACGAACTTCATGTATTTGATGAGCACGAGCTTATGGGTCTGCACATGGAAGACATGTTGAAGCTCTATCACTCACCCTTGAGAACCATCGAGGACATTGGTCGTCAGAACACCGATCGGATAGTTGAAGCCTTCAACAAGTTCATCAAGAGACTTGTTGAACTTCCACTTTCTGAGGATGAATGCTTGGAATATGACACCGACGGGTTCCAATACTAAAGACTAGAGGGAGATAGTTAGGTCATGTTTTGTTTATTTAGTATTTTGTATTGGTTTTTATATGTTGTTTGGCCTGTTGGTCCATTTTGTATGTAATTGGGCCCAAGGCCACTTGTAAAGAAGCCCATTGGGCATGATGAATATAAACACTTCTTATGCATGCTCTCCTATAAATAGGGAGCATGCCATGAAAATAAAGAAGCTTTTGGTCATTTGTTCTTTCTACTTTTTCTCTTGTTCTCTCTCTCACTCTTACTTCTCACCACCGAAAATAAACAACTCAAGATCCGAGACCAAAGGTGACTTGGTGTGATATTCCGCTAGCACCGGGTTTGGTTGATCCAAGACACGTTGTTAGATCCACCCTCGTCGGGACCTACAATTGGTATCAGAGCTTCGGCTCACTAGTTGAGGTTTTTGGATCACAACCTTGGGTTTTGATCTTGAGAAAAAGAAAAAAAAGTATTATACAAAGGAAAACCATAAAAATTATAAAACACAAAAAGATTCAGGTTTCCAGTTTACAAACATGACTTAAAATTGTTCTTGGTGAAAATAACAAGTGTAAAAGTCTAGATGAAAAAAATTTCGGGTTTTAAAACTTGTTAAAATATGGACAGTTTGTGATTTCGCGTCGCTTGAACGTGGAGTTGTTGTACCAACCCTAGACAAAAACTGACAAGTTTGGTAACACAAATCCCAAAAAAGGATTGATTCTAGAAAGTCATTGTGACAATCGTCAATTTCAGGTTAACTCCGTTAACTCAACTCCGTCAATTCAAACTTAAGATCATTAAATCTATAACGCACACTTCATTGCATTTAAACTAGGGTTTGAATGACGCTTAACACTTACTACATGTGTAGTCTTTCGGGAATTGCACCGAAACGTAAACGAGTTGACGCAAACGATTGATGAATAAACGAAAAACGTCAAAACAGTAATTATGTGATAATTATGTGTTAGACTTATGTGTTATGTGATAACATGGTTATAAACGTTAACTCAAGATGTAAACAAGTTAGTTAGGCTAGAAAAGTAATACTTAGAAGTGGAGGGACTTGAATGTAACATGTTATGTTTATAAATACATCATTAACCAAACCCTAACTATTATTCTTCTTCCCCCACAAGTGCCGATCGGAAACCCCACCCCCCTTGCTCCTTGGCTGCCGTCACCTTCACACACACATACAACCATCAAATCAAGCCCTTGATTGAAGAATTAGGTGCTAGGAAGGTATAATTGATTATCCTATACATCCTTATTACTTGATTTTGATGTTTAATGGGTTAATTGAAAACCCTAATGAGCCGATTTTGTATGTGTGTATAGTTAATACGATTGTTGTTGATTGGATAATGATTTGATAACTAGTGTTGATATTGTTACATGTTAATCGCTGTGTCTTTGATTTGAGTTCAAACGAAAACCCTAATCATGTTTGTAATGTGTAATTGATGTGCATGGATGGTGTTTATGGAGTCTATAGTGTTATATGAATGCATGATAGTTCATAGATAGTTAATATGTTGAGTTTGGATGCAAACAGTTTCTGGACAGAATGTGTATTTGATGTTTAAGTGACTGTAACGAAGTGTAAACGTTAAAATTGGTTGAGATTATTGGTACTACTGTAAACTAGGTTGAGTCTAGTTTCTATAGAGTATAAATTTGTAATTTTTGGACAAGTAAAGGTTAACTTTTATGATTTTACAAAAACGTTGTGCAAAGCTGAGCTGTTAGACCTGCTGTTAGGTTGTTTTGTAAATGTTATATCTCATGAACTACGAGACCAATTGGGTTGGTTCCACTTCTGAAAGTTGACTTATTGAGTTAGGAACCTAACCCAAGTGGTCTTGCATTTATTGGATTTTTCGTTTAACAGGAATTGCAAATAAAATTCTGTTGCGCATGAATTTGACTTTTGTGAGTTTGCTGTAATGATTTGATGATTGTGAGAAAACTATGTGGAATAAAAATATAATAAAATATGTTCTGGAAACCTAAGACATATATGCTTCTGTGATGATTTTTGGTAAATTAATTGAGATGCTATGATCGGTGGAATAGTACAATCTTTCAAGTAGAATTTCTGTCTCAGTGAAACTAGCTGCTGAGTTTTGTGAAAACGCATGAAACATGATACTTGCTATATAATTGTTATGTTTTGACCAAATTACCCTTGCGGGGAATAATTGCTAATTGATTGTCATAATTTGACCAAAATGCCCTTACGGTGAGTAATTGCTAGTGATGTGCTTTATGAATACATGACACGTATATGATTGCTTACACATGTAATGTATCACAAATACATTTGTTAAAGTCACACACGATTCACAAACGAAACACGAAACATGTTATGTGCATAGGTAATATGTGCCGGGTCTAGAGACTCGATAATATTCCGACACTTAGAAAAATCTCTTTGTTGTTTTAGAACGCTAGAGAGAGTTTTTCTGTGACGCGCATCTTGGTGATTTAATTTGGGAATTTCTTCGCAAACAGTGAGTTTCACTTTCCCCTTTTAAACTGTTTTAAACGCTTTTCACTTGGGGGAGATAACATACTCCGAAACGCATTTGAGATTTTGTTAATATAGATTATATATCACTTGTAAAGACTAAGTGGCAAACGCAATAACAAAAGTCCTTCATAACATCGAACCGGTTAATATTTGGAATAACGAGTCATTGTTGAGTAGTACTACTGGGTTTGACAAACCCCACCCAACGCTAAACTCGACTGGAGGTCGAGCGGGTGTAATCTTGGCTAACACATACCATGGTCTGGATGACCTGGTGGCAAGGCAAATTGATAAACAGTCAGCTTCGGTGTCGAACACTTAGTAATACTTGCTTTATAGGCTAGCTACCTATAGATATATAATTGACATAACACTATCTGGTAACGCAAAACGCTGTAACGCAAAACGCTGAACGCAAACGCTAAACATTTATTTTTATATAACTTGTGAACTCACCAACCTTGTGTTGACACTTTTAGTATGTTATTCTCAGGTAGCCGAGGCGGGCGCGCGGTTTAGGACCATGCATTGCTTGAAAACGCTTTTGTTATGCAAACTTATTTTTAACGGTTATCATTGGTTTTAAGTCGTCCTGCGTGACGCAACTTTTGGTTAAAGGTTTTTACGCTTCCGCATTTAATTACTCGTAAACATTTTCATGGTTTTGAAACTTTATTTTATGGTTTGATTATAACTGATGATTCCGATCTTGTTAGTTCACACCCTCTGACGGTAAAACTCCGTTAGTGGATTTTGAGGGTGTGACAGATTGGTATCAGAGCCATTGGTTATAGCGAACTAGAAGCTGCATGCATACTAGACTATAACCGCGATGACCCATTAGTTATAATGATACGCGCTGCATAGGTTTGTGTAGTCTTGTAATCTTATCTCTTTACCTCTTTCACTCATACGCGCGCGCATACACGGCTTACTTGTAGGAATGTCGACGCCGCTACCCTCATTCTCATCTGATCCGATGACTCATGCTCACGGGAAGGAACCGCAGTTACCTACCGCATCGCCGCCCCGAGTAGTCCCGGAACTCGAAGCTCCCGCACCGAAGAGGTACCGCCTATCCGGAGGCATATACGAAAACGACGTTAGCTGGGATTGGTAACCTAACATGATCAGACGTATGGTCTATCGCGAACAAGTTCCCCCATTACCCCACCCGAACCACCCTGCTTATCCCAACACCCTACCACCTATAACCGAACCTGTAGAGCGAGTTCTCGTAGCTGTTGTTTCATGTTTGGAGCGTGACGTGGGTTACATGCGCTATACGAGAGCGAACGTTTCCGGACTATTAAAAGACGGAACCGAGACTAAGGAGGAATTTGCCCGCATGGCAGCGGCAATGAAGGAAATGCAAGAGGCTAGTGATCAACAGATGAAGATTATGAGGAAGATGCAAGCCGAGATGTTAGACTTGCAAGAGCAACTCCAAGTAGCAAGGACCCGAACCGAGATAGCTTTAGAGCGTTGCGATGTCTTACAAATTCAACTTGCTCAGAACGCAGCCGAGCCTGAGGCCGAGCCTGAGGCGGAGCCTGAGGCCGAACCTGAAGAAGATCCCGAAGAGGAGCCTGAAGAAGATCCCGAGGAAGATCCCGAGGAGGAACCCGAAGAAGAACCGGAGGAAGAACCAGCTGAGGAGGGGGCACACTCAGAGGTGTCCTCAGATGATGACATCTAGTGATGATGACACTTAGATGGAGGGGTTGTCTCCATCCGAACTATTATTTTCTATGATTTTAAGGATTGATTGGAAATACTTTGTAGCGAATACAATGGTTTTAATCATGAATTATTAACTAGATTAATACGTGGTTGCGATGTGATGTTGTTTCTTATGTCTTTCTTACCTATCTTTTTATTACATGTATGGTGTGTTGTATATGAAAGAAAAATTCATGTTTAACATTTTATACTGTGATTCTAGGAAATGGCTGGAAGAAACGCTGGACACGGACGTGGTAGCATCAACTTGACTGCAGCTGAACTTCAAACTCTGCTGAACGACCATGCGGCGGCCGCTTTAGCCGCACATGTTCAGAACCAAGCTGGAGGTCCAAGTGGAACGTGTACCTTCAAGAATTACCTTGACTGCAAGCCCAGTTCGTTAAAGGGCACTGAGGGAGCTATAGGCTTCCTGCGTTGGGCTGAGAAGGCCGAGTCGGCATTTGAAATGTGCAATTGTCCCCCCTGCCAGTAGGGTCAAATTCGCTGCTGGAACACTTGAGGATTCTGCCCTCACTTGGTGGAATTCGAACGTGCAGATCCTTGGATTGGAACTGGCTAACGCGATGAACTGGGAGGAGTTCAAAAACATGATGCGAGAGGAGTACTGTCCGAGAGAGGAGATTTCGAAGTTAGAGTCAGAATTTTGGTCACTGAAGATGGTGGGCTCAGAAATCGAAGCCTACACTACCCGTTCTCACAAGTTGGCTGTGATGTGTCCGCGGATGGTGGATCCGCCGCGCAAGAGGATTGAGATGTATATCGATGGGTTAGCACCGCAGATTCAAGGCATGGTGACGTCTTCCAGACCAGCCACGATACAACAAGCGATCCGTTTAGCTCACAAACTGACGGATCAGGCTGTGACCCAAGGTGCGTTACCACCTAGGGGTTCAACCGTTAAAGCCCGTGACAACTAGAGTAATGACAACCACAGCAACAGCAACCCGAGCAGCGGAAAGAGGAAGTTTGACAACACCACATCCTCGTCCTCGAACCTCCCACCGCAACAACACTACCGTAAGCCCGAATTCACTCGAAGCTTCAACAATCAGAGTCATAACAACAATAACAACGGTAGCGGGCAGGGTTCGAGCGGATATGCTGGGAAATATCCGAAGTGCAATAGGTGCAACTATCATCATGTTGGCCCGTGTGACCGTGTCAAGTGTCAAAGATGCGGAAAGATGGGTCACCAGGCGAAGGAATGTAGAGTAGACCTTGCGGCAAAGGGTGCTCCTAAGCCACCTATGATGACGAAGGGATGTTTCGAGTGTGGGCAGGAAGGTCATTTCAGGAAAGATTGTCCCAAGCCGAAACAGAACGACAACAATGGAGGTAATGGAAGTGGCAGTAATGGTGGAAGCAATGGCAAAGGAAGAGCTTTTGTGATTGGGTCGGGTCAAGCCCGCAATGATCCGCACGTGGTGACTGGTAAGTTCCCTGTGAACGATTGTTTTGCTTCTGTTTGTTTGACACCGAAGCTGATAGGAGTTTTGTGTCGAAAGCCTTTAGCCAACTCTTAGACTTAACTCCAACTCCGTAAGATGCTAAGTTTCCTGTTGAATTAGCTGACGGTAAGACTATAGTAACGACTCATGTACTTGCGGGATGTAAGTTAAAACTGTCAGGTCATATTTTTGATATCGACCTTATTCCTTTTACGCTTAGTAGTTTCGATGTCGTTGTCGGCATGGACTGGTTATCCGAGAACCGAGCGGAGATTATATGTCACGACAAGATAGTCTACATAACTACCCCTTCCGGCGAGATCATTTCGGTCCGAGGTGAGAGAAGTGGCATGACGACCAGCGTCATTACCCTCATGAAGGCGCAGAAGTACCTACGAAAGGGTCATCCGGCAATTTTGGCGCAGATTGTTGAGAAACCCGCGGAGGAGAAGCGAATTGAAGACAAACCGATTGTGCGCGATTTTCCGGAAGTTTTCCCGGATGATTTGCCTGGACTCCCTCCTATACGACAAGTCGAATTCCAAATCGAGTTGACACCCGGTGCAGCACCCATAGCACGAGCCCCGTATCGGCTCGCACCGGCGGAGCTTCAGGAACTGTCCACTCAGTTGCAAGATTTGTTGGATAAGGGTTTTATCCGACCTAGCTCATCGCCATGGGGAGCCCCTGTCTTGTTTGTCCGAAAGAAGGACGGGACTTTCCGCATGTGCATCGACTACCGGGAGTTGAACAAGGTGAAGGTCAAGAACCGTTATCCTTTACCCCGAATTGATGATTTGTTTGACCAGCTTCAAGGATCGAGTTACTACTCGAAGATCGATCTGCGATCTGGTTACCACCAACTAAGAGTGCGCGAAGAAGATATCTCAAAGACGGCTTTCAGAACACGGTATGGTCACTACGAGTTTTCGGTTATGCCTTTTGGCCTAACCAACGCACCGGCCGTATTTATGGATCTCATGAATCGAGTATGCAAGGCGTACCTCGACAAGTTTGTGATTGTTTTCATCGATGATATTCTTGTCTACTCCAAGAACGAAGCTGACCATGAAGAGCACTTAAGGGTAATTCCGGAATTGCTGAAGAAGGAACAACTGTATGCTAAACTCTCGAAATGTGAATTTTGGCTTCGCGAGGTTCACTTTTTAGGACATGTGATCAACGAGAATGGTATCCATGTCGATCCCGGTAAGGTAGAGGCCATCAAAAACTGGGAAGCACCTAAGACTCCGACT
>NW_027501476.1:0-61211 GCF_021521415.1 Bidens hawaiensis | reverse complement strand
AAGGTTCGGTTGTTAATCGGGTTACCGGTTAGTTTGTTAATGATTGGGGACTCGTACTTAATTAATAATTAAAATAAAGTAATATTATCTTATTGTGCTTTTAAATAGCTAAACCAATATTAAAAGAGACAAGACGGGTTTTAAATCAAGAGTTCGGTTTTATAAGAATGAATTGATATTAAAGCTTATAATAATATTATTAATAATAATGATAGAAAATGATAATAATAATTCTAAAGAGATATGTTATATATATATGTGTTTATATATATATATATGTAAGATAATGATGATAACAACACAACTATTTCTAATAATACTAATATAGTATAATAATTATAATAATAATTATTGTTAATAACACTAATATTTATAGTTAAGGAATAAAAATCTTTGATACAAATTTAAAGTGATGTTGATAAAAATAGTAATAATAATAAGTAATATTGGTAGTAAAAATGATATCATTTGGTTCGATTTCTAAACGAGTTCACAAAATAACCATATTAATACTATTGCTAGTAATTAATGATAAAATATGATTTTGATAGATAATAATAATAATATGATTATTTATAATATTAATAGCAACTTTAATATTTATAATAATAGTAACATTAAAATAATACTAATACTAATAATAATAATAATAATAATAATAGTAATAATAATAATAAAATAGTATTAATAGCTTTAAAAATAAGTCTTTTATATTGTATATATATATATATATCAAATGATAATAATAATAATAATAATAATAGTGATAGTAATACATAATAGTAATAATATGAATTTAAATCTAAAATTATAATATAACATTCATATATATTTACTTAAATTTTTATATATTAATCCAAGACCGATTTTAAAGATGTTAGTAACCCGGGTGTTCATCTTTTCCCAAATCAAAACAACAACATATCCACTCCACCCGATTCAAGTATATAACTAAAAATATAACCAGTTATTAACAATTTAAAACTGACAATCGATATATAAAACTAACAATACCAAAACCCAAATTAAATTTACCTATTATAAGTTCACGAGTCGTGGCTCTATACCGAAAAGGAACCGAGCCGAAACGGGGTCGTCGGAGGGAGATGACGAGAAGAGGGAGAGAAAGAGAGAGAACCGTAGAGAGAGAGACGCGAGAGTGAGATACGGAGGGAGAGAGAGACCGAGAGGGAGAGAGAGAGTGGCGGAGCTGCAGTGCCGGGTAGGCGGCGGCCGGTTTTCCGGTCGACAGAAAACGAAACCGAAGGAGAAAAGGGGAGCGGGTGGCTGGGGTTTCGGACCTGTGGGAGGTAGGTAGTGGTGGTGGTGTGTCGGAGGTGGGGAAGGAGAGGGTTCGGTGGCCGGAATTCGCGCTGCCGGACTCTCGCCATAGATTCGCGGCCGCTGGAAAACGCAAGAGAGAAAGAGTGGCGGCTGGGTGAGATAAGTTAGGGTTAGGGTATTTAACTATTTATATGTAGTATATAAATGTTACCTTTTGGACCCTCAAGTTCTAGTAATGGTTTAAAACGAGTTTAAATGTTTCCAAGCTTCTAATAACTTTACAAAACTCAGTTTGAACCCCTTAAGTTTTTCTTAACAACACTATATTATGACCAACATCGATTTATTTAAGGTCGAGGTCTAAAATGATATTATATAATAATTAAATAAGGTTTTTGGATGTTAAGTCGGGCTTACATAATAAAAGTTTACAAAACGAGTACCACTCAAGACTTAAATTTGACGAATGTCACATCAATCTTAATACTAATAGTAAGATAGTACCTAATCATGTTGGTCTAAATCATCGTGAGACGAGTTGTGGTCTTGGTTCGTGTCCTTGTGGAAACATATCGCAATGCAACAATAAATTATCAAGTTTACTGAGCAAATACATACCAAAAGTTGATAGTACTTGTCTAAACGAGTTATGTTCTGATAAAGGATTTGAACGATGTGCTTGTGTTTTGATTCCGGAACAAAAGAAGATCAAGGAAGATTGTTGTTCGTTCGATTAGATGACCGGGATTGCAGCCAAAGGAGTGGTTATGCGTTTTCATACGATCGAGGGAATGGTTGGGGACAGTGTCACCGAGGTAGTCGAGTTCGGAAGAGCCGAATGAACACAATCACGGATCAAGAGGAGTTCCAGAAGGTCAAGACCAAGATGAAAAGGACCAAGATGGTTGTGAAAGCCGAGATGGTCAAGATCGCGGGTCAAATCACACGGGTCAAAGAAGACAAGTTTGGAGACAAAGATCCGCCAATTTCGAGTAGGAAATTAGGGGGTGAGTCGGGTGGCTCGGGTACAACAATTGAGGGGGTGATTGTTGGGTCAATTGTTGTTTGGCTCAAGTGTAAGGCCCAACCCAATAATTAGGGTTATTATATTTGGTAATGTCTTGACTAGCAAGTTAGGTTAGTTTATATAAACCGAGTAATGGTTAGACATTAGATATAGGTGAGTTGGTGTAACCGAGTTAGGGTTCATCAAGAGTCAAACCGAGTTAGGATTTGAGGGTTTGTAGACATTAGATATAGTATGCTAGAATAAACATAAGTTCACAAATTGAGATATGAATGAGTAATTAACAAATTAAACAAGGCGAATCCTATTATCTTGAAACTTCAATGTCATCACTATGTTCGTGTGTGAAGCTTCAATTGTCACACCCCGACCAAAGGCGGAACATGCCGGGGTGCAACGTGATTGGACAAATATACAAGACACTATTTAAAGTGACAATATTTAATCAACTCATTTTATTTCAACAAATCAATAAACAACACATCTCGTCCACACAAACAAGTTGAATACAAGTAGCAATTATGTTGTTCATTTTTCTAATATCCTAATAGTCTTGGTAACATTTTCGTCAAGTCCTCGAGTCAACAAAAGTCAAACCTGTAACATTTCATAAAATAAAGTTTGTCAACACAAAGGTTGGTGAGCAATTCATAAGTTTGAGCATATAAGTATATAGTAATAAAAAGCCACAAAACTTGTATACAAAACGATAAATAAAAGCAACAACTTGGATAAATTGACAACCGCTAATAGAATTACGTTAGCGCCACCTAGCTACAAGGGGTTGCCAAGTAGTCTAGGATTTAATAGAATATCGTTAATTGCATTACGTTAACGACACCTTGCTACAAGGGGATGCCAAGTAGTCTAGGATTTATAGATTCAACCAACCGAAAGCGATAAACACATAGACATATAAATAGAACACCAAATCAAGCAAGTATTTAAGTAATGTATACAATCACGTTTGTGGGTTTAAGATTCCAGTAAATAAAGCATTTAGTTTGATAAGTATGAAATGTCACCTCAAAACGGAAGATGGAAAAAGGGGTATGAAAGTACTCACCTCGATTGATGAACCGAGAAATAAATAGATAAATAAATGAAGCTCGAACGGTAAACGAACAGATCCGACTTGAAACGATAAACACCTTAGCTAAAATAAATAATGTAATATATATTAATGAACTTGAAGCCATAATGAAACTATATTGGAAACACTGGACGAGAAGGTTCGGTTGTTAATCGGGTTACTGGTTAGTTTGTTAATGATTAGGGACTCGTACTTAATTAATAATTAAAATAAAGTAATATAATCTTATTGTGCTTTTAAATAGCTAAACCAATATTAAAAGAGACAAGACGAGTTTTAAATCAAGAGTTCGGTTTTATAAGATTGAATTGATAAAGCTTATAAAATATTATTAATAATATTGATAGAAAATGATAATAATAATTCTAAAGAGATATGTTATATATAAATATATATATATGTGTGTGTGTGTGTGTTTATATATATATATATATATATATATATATATATATATAGATATGTAAGATAATGATGATAACAACACACCTATTTCTAATAATACTAATATAGTATAATAATTATAACAATAATTATTATTAATAACACTAATATTTATAGTTAAGGAATAAAAATCTTTGATACAAATTTAAAGTGATGTTGATAAAAATAGTAATAATAATAATAAGTAATATTGATAGTAAAAATGATATCATTTGGTTCGATTTCTAAACGAATTCACAAAATAACCATATTAATACTATTGCTAGTAATTAATGATAAAATATGATTTTGATAGATAATAATATGATTTTTTATAATATTAATAACAACTTTAATATTTATAATAATAGTAAAATTAACAATAATACTAATACTAATAATAATAATAGTAATAATAATAATAATAAAATAGTATTAATAGCTTTAAAAATAAGTCTTTTATATTGTATATATATATATATCAAATGATAATAATAATAATAATAATAGTGATAGTAATATATAATAATAATAATAATATGAATTTAAATCTAAAATAATAATATAACATTCATATATATTTACTTAAATTTTTATACATTAATCCAAGACCGATTTTAAAGATGTTAGTAACCCGGGTGTTCATCTTTTCCCAAATCAAAACAACATCATATCCACTCCACCCGATTCAAGTATATAACTAAAAATATAACCAGTTATTAACAATTTAAAACTGACAATCGATATATAAAACTAACAATACCAAAACCCAAATTAAATTTACCTATTATAAGTTCACGAGTCGTGGCTCTATACCGAAAAGGAACCGAGCCGAAACGGGGTCGTCGGAGGGAGATGACGAGAAGAGAGAGAGAGAGAGAGAACCGTAGAGAGAGAGACACGAGAGTGAGATACGGAGGGAGAGAGACCGAGAGGGAAAGAGAGAGTGGCGGAGCTGCAGTGCCGGGTAGGCGGCGGCCGGTTTTCCGGTCGCCAGAAAACGAAACCGAAGGAGAAAGGGGGAGCGGGTGGCTGGGGTTTCGGACCAGAGGGAGGTAGGTAGTGGTGGTGGTGTGTCGGAGGTGGGGAAGGAGAGGGTTCGGTGGTCGGAATTCGCGCCGCCGGACTCTCGCCGGAGATTCGCGGCCGCCGGAAAACGCAAGAGAGAAAGAGTGGCGGCTGGGTGAGATAAGTTAGGGTTAGGGTATTTAACTATTTATATGTAGTGTATAAATGTTACCTTTTGGCCCCTCAAGTTCTAGTAATGGTTTAAAACGAGTTTAAATGTTTCCAAGCTTCTAATAACTTTACAAAACTCAGTTTGAACCCCTTAAGTTTTTCTTAACAACACTATATTATGACCAACATCGATTTATTTAAGGTCGAGGTCTAAATGATATTATATAATAATTAAATAAGGTTTTTGGATGTTAAGTCGGGCTTACATAATAAAAGTTTACAAAACGAGTACCACTCAAGACTTAAATTTGACGAATGTCACATCAATCTTAATACTAATATTAAGATAGTACCTAATCATGTTGGTCTAAATCATCGTGAGACGAGTTGTGGTCTTGGTTCGTGTCCTTGTAGAAACATATCGCAATGCAACAATAAATTATCAAGTTTACTGAGCAAATACATACCAAAAGTCGATAGTACTTGTCTAAACGAGTATCGTTGTTTGTTTCTGGGTCAAACCAGCTTTTGAGTATTAACATGAGACCAATGTTTGCCAACTTTCCAAGACACATCACAATTTCCATATAGTCCTCACCGTAATTCTTCACGGGTTTATCTACTTGTGACCAGAAAAACGTTAACAACCCACTCTTTGTAAGTCCTTCCATGAATCCAAGCATAATGAACTGCGGCACTAACCAAAGAAAACTTATGGATGTTTCTGCATCATCATCAGCAAAATTTCGGATTTCTTTCAACCTGTGAATCTCTAATTGCCAAGCAAAAGTACAAGATATGATATAACAAAGCATTCCGACGCCAATTTTAAGCTTCTGGTTATGGCGAAAACAAGTCCACTTATACAAAAATGGAATGGCAAAGCATGAGAAATCTTGAATCACATTGTATATCTGGACCGGCATTTTGTCATTATTTTCAAGATTGTCGAATTGTTCGGTATAGAAAGTGCTTCCGACTGCTGATATTAGGGACACCACAAAGAAAGTTCCCCATAACGGAAACATCCTTAACAGGCTTCGAAGTACCTTCAGATCTTCTTTGTAGCACCTATCTACTTGGTCCATTTCCCCTAGTGGTGATCTTCTGGGTGTAATCCCTTCATTTTCCGGGTTTCTTTCTTGAGATGTTTCTTGTGTAGAGGTATTGGTTGAACATCTACTTAAGAAAACAATATATTGTAGGATTTACTTTAAAAAAAATAAAGTGTCGTATGGAAACATTTGAATCTACACTAAAAGATAAATTGTCAATGATTTAGTTGTGTAAAAATCCTTTTTTTAATAGAAATAGGGTTAGAATATCTCAAGTGAGGTTAAAACCCACAACCTTTTAATTAAAAGTCATACCCCTTTACCACTAAACCAAACTAGTGGTTGTGTAATTAAACATTATATATATACATATCGTTTTTCAAAAAAATTTATATATAATTTATAAGAAAAAAAATCCGGGCTTGTCGGGTTGTCAGGCCGGGGTTTCGTCGATCACCTAGCCCTCCCTTATAGTCAGCCCTGTGTTTTCATTTGTTTTAGTTGTAGCTATTGTAAGAATATATATATATATATATATATATATATATATATATATATATATATATATGTGTGTGTGTGTGTGTGTGTGTGTGTGTGTGGTCATCATTATCATTTATATAATATTATATATAAAAGTTAATTATATCTTATTATATATTAGTTTGGTAATTGTTGATAGGTCATATTATCTTTAATTAACTAATAAAGGGTTTCCTTTGGGTGTATATAAAGAGAGATAAAGATTAACATCATAAACTAATCTCGCACACATACAATTTTGTGTCTCCTCTCTCTTAAACCGGGTCCCTGAACCTCAACACGATCCTTAACTATATATCTTAAGGGGAACTCGATCAAGCTGACAACTATGTCGTCTACATCCTTCACCGATTCGGTTACTACTCTCCATGCTATAACAGATACACATATGATTAATGGTTTTATTATATTATCATGTTTTCCATTATCACTATGAGGAATTGATAAACATGTGGTATCAAGAACAATGTTGTTTAATCGGTTTTTCATGGTTTTTCATTAAATCTGGATTTAAACCAGAAGACTTGAATCTAAAGTTTTGATAAACCCTAATTTTGATTTTTTATTATGCTTGTACTTATTGAAATCGGTTTATATATAAACTGTTTAAAACCTTTAGAACCCGATTTCACATTAAAAACCTGTTAAAATTTTATGGTTTTTTTGTTGATGTTCTTCGTATTTATCATGGTTTTTTTTTCGAAAATAATACATATTTTTGTTAAAATTCGGATTATGATTGTGTTTTTCCTAAAATAATTGGATAAACAAATCTCTAATTTTTTTTTTTGAAATTTGAATAATTACTAAGAATATAAATTTCAAAATTAAACAAATCTTGGAGATAAAATGAATCCCTAACCAAAATATTATTACCTTAAATAATTTTTTTATTTTAATGCTTACCGAAATCTCGGTCAAACCGAGATCTCATAAAACCAAAATCTCACAAAACTAAGATTTCATCAAAACCGAAATCTCATTAAAACCGAAATCCCATTAGGACCGAAAACTTATTAAAAACCGAAAACCTAATAAAAACCGAGAACTTAAGTGTTGACCGATAACTCATAAGGGTTGACTGAGAACTCATAATTTAAAGATATGCCCTTGTGGGTCTAGAGAACATATCAAGTGTGGAATCATGTAGAGCATGCATTCGTCTTTAAGAAGAAACCGATATGTACTCTAGTTTTTTGTTGACCATCTTCTCTAGTTTTTTGTTGACCATCTTTTACCTTTGTGTTGTTTTCATTTGTTTTGGTTGTAGCTATTTAATGAGGGTAAAACATTTAATAAAAAGTGTTTTAACATTCCAACTCTTTTTGTGAGTGTGTGATACTGATAACCAACAAATATTACCGTGACTTGGATTTAAGTAGCTCGTGAATGCGAGCACGAATCACCCTGAAGAAGATCACAATGGGTCTATGAGTTAATTCGCCTTGATGATACAAACCATGTCCTTTACAAAAGATCATCAAGTTGACTGTCATTGAGATTAAGCAAGTCCAGAACGAACTATTCCAAGTTGTATGAGCTCCCCCAAGAGAATATGGGGCAACCCACATTGTTGCTGAAATGGAACCAGAGGCAGATGCTATATTCCACCACAATGTTGCTCGTGCATAAGATCGCTCTTTGTTTCGATTTTCTGATTTGTCAACTTCATTAACCAAATCATTAAATACGTTTTCTAAGAGATTATCTCCTGATCTTCCAAGAGCTAAGAGAACTAGTATGATCACAGCAAGCCATGTCACATCGTACGGATTGAATATCAACAATAATATCACTCCCTGCAGTAGCAAGAGACATGTGTTTACAAGCATAGATACATACATTAATTCAAAAAAGAAAATATTATATTGGAACAGCCTAAATGAAAGCTAACAAAGATGATTCTCGAATAATCCGATGAATTAGTCACACTTACACTTATAAATGCGGTGGTTGAAAACAGAAGTGTTCGGAATCGTCCCACATATGAATCAGCCAAGTGAGCCATGATTATCACAAAAAGTGATGATAATGATTCTTGAATGTTTGAAAGGACTGTAGACCTTACAAAAGGTTCATTGTGGTCTACCAAGTACCACATAAGATTGTCCACAATCGCTTAGTATGTTAAGGAACGACTAAACACCAAACCTACATGCCCAACACATTGAAGTAGGTTGATACCGAAACAAAGTTTTCATAAACAAACCCGAAAACACATAACACTAATCGGATATGAAACTGAACTTACCAATGACAAAGAGGAGACGATGATCGTAGATAATTATGTAATTTCTTCTGCAGAATATATAAACAAGAGTAGAAACTATTAAGACCCCCAAAATTGAATAGGAAATGATGATCGTAAGGTCCATTGAATATTATAAGATCAACTAGATTGCTTCTTGGGAATGCAGTTTGCCGAGTGCTTTGAGTCACTCTTTTTGTATTTTACATTCTTAATGGTAAACACCACATTCTGTATATCACAGTTCCACAACTCATGTTTCACATGTTGTCCTTTCTACCATTTTTAAAAGTTCATGGTAAATATAATGTTAACATAAACACAAGTTAAAGTGACCGTATCAAAGACCGGAAAATATATGTAACACTTTCGGATGTCATATATGACTTAGATATCTTTCTGAATCACGAAGATTTCGTTTTCAGATTAAGTATTTCACAGGTAATGTAACTAAATACTCGGATACGACAAAAAAATTATTTTCAAGAAGTTTTAATATGTGAATTTCGAATGAATTCGATTATTTTAATTAGGCTAAGTGATTTCCTTTATAGACGTGTCAAATCAACACAAATTTAGGTTAGGGTGAAATGTACTTTCGGAGACTAATAAGGTATACTCGAATCGTTTTATACAAATACCAATTGACAAGGTTCGTGGCTTCAAAATGAGTTATTTAGGCAAGGAGATTTTTTTATGGCAACTTACACACCTTAAGTTCTACTTTTAAATTTATACTTTTGTGTAACATTCTAAAAATTTTGGTTCAAATTTGACAAATTATGAAAGATGACCCAAAATATTCCCAAAATATGTGATGAAAAATGTGAAATAAAGAAATGGGTTTATCTCACATTGATAAAATAAAAAATTAAAATTATCCCACATTGAAGAAAGAAAACATAAGATTTTACATACAAATGATTATAATCAGAATAGTATTTATTTTTTATTAAGAAACATAAAGTTTTATACAAGGGATAAGGGATATAGTCAAATTAATATTTCCGTATGGCTTAGAAACGTAAAACTTTATATACAAAAGTTATAGTCAAATTGATATTTTTTTCTTGAAGAAGAAACAGAAACAAAAGATGTTTCTTCATGAAGAAGAAACATATAACAAAGGGTCTAGAGGTCCAACTATTTTATAAAAACAAGTGATATATTAAGGTTAAAGCTATGCAAAACAGACTAACGGTCTCGATGATCTAGTATTTACAAAAGTTATTCTCATATTATAGGTCCTTGGTAACGCTCAAACATAACAGTGAACTGCATTGATCATAACAAAGGTGAATACGTCTAAATCCTTATATAATCATAATATAAGCTATTCACTTATACAAAAGTTTGCATGAGATTACAGATTCCTAAAATTTTAGTATCTGTTGGCATCAAGCTAGTTATACTTATGCCTGGATCATTACATATGTGGGTAGAGGGTAGGCATACCCTGGCAGGTGTAGTACAAGTTCCCGTCTCGTTGAGCCAGTCTATAAGGTTGTGATGGCTTGACTAATGTGTGATATATATGTAATCATTTTTTATATTATTTACTATATGTATGAAGTGTTAATTTGATTGAAGTTAATTTCAAGTTGTAAAGCTGTAAAGTAACATATTAAGAATCACTCTTGGCCTCTTGGGCCATACATGATCTCATATGCATTCCACAAAAATGGAGACTGGTCGGGAATAACCTGGAACATAAAAGCAAAAGCTCTCTCTGTACATGGTATAGCTGCTCTTTATTTTTATTAAAGTTAAAGCTAGACTTGATTTGTTCCTTGCTTTAGATGACAACCATGAAGATATTGAAACGTAATTGGTGCCGTCAAGTCCCTATTGGGCCACTTGGCGGCACCATATTGGTCCTTGCCATTTGTTTTTTTGTTTTTCTTTTTTTTGTGTTTTAGTTCTAGTACTCTTAACGAACATGTATAACGGAAGCCAACCGAACGTCAAATTTGTTTTTTTTGTTGTTTTAATTTCGGTATTGTAACGAAAATGACGGAAACCAAGTTAAAGTTAGACTTGGTGTGTTCCTCGCTTTAGATGACAAAAGCTCTCCACGAGTTGTCATAAACTTAATGATGTATTTATTAGTTGTCATATTTAATTTCTTAATTGTGGTATTATTTAAGTTTAGTTGTAAATGATTATAATCTTGTGTAAAGCAACCTAGTATAACCTTAAAAGTTCATGTAGTAATATATTAGTTCTTTCTAAGATTGTATTCTTTGGTTTGTTTTGTTTTATATACTACTACCTACATCACTCACATATAAAATTGTGGTTTTGCCTACAAGACACCGCACAAATAAGCAAGCATGTGATCCAATAGATTCTTCACTTTCAAGCAATTTCCTATATACCATACCTTATCTTCCATCTTCCACCATTGATCATAAACAATATGAACAACCAATATTTGTCTTTTGATCACGCTGAATCCGATAGTTCCAATCAACAATATGAATCCTGAGAACAACGAATTCAATTATCAGATCAACTATATTAATAACAGTGGGTCAGGACATGCTCAGCGTATTCCGGTGCCTAAAAAAAGAAACTTTTGGTTCTTTTTCTCATATTCTAGCTTTCTTGTTGTTTATCTAATATTTGTGCTTGTAATTGCATACACCTATCCCCTTAAACCCGTATACAATATCAAAAACTTTAATCTTCCGGTGTTTGATGAATCGCCCAATATAACTGAACAAATGAAGAACTCAGTCTACATGGAGGTCCACTTCACCAACCGCAATCCACTCATATCGTATCGGTATCATGACTTTATCATTGTCAGTATAGATTATTATCCTCGCTCGGGTGACCCTGTTAACTTTGCAGGTACTAAAATTGATCAAGGCTTTTATCAGCATAACCAAAATCATAAGAAGGTTAAAGTTCACATGCCCGCAACTGATGGTTTATCCAGTTTATTATCTCAGATAAATGACGAATCCAAATACATTTATTTTCGCGTGAATTTAGTTTTCAATGTGAGTTTCAATTGTAAAGTGTCGTGCATGCGTAAAGATCCTTTGCTTGTGAATTCTAGAATTTGGTATGAGTTTCCGAAACCGAATAAATGGTAAAAGAATAAATGTACAAGATTGAAATATATCATTGTGATGATCAATGTAACTGAACTCTTTATAGGGCTTTTGCAAGTGCCTTGTAATTTCAATCTAGATCAAGATTATTAATGATTATTGTTTGAACCTTTGAATGAATGCACATATTCTTTATGAAGGTTTCGTTGTAAATTTGTGATTAATTTGGTAAAACCAGTTTTTGCTTTATAATGAGTAACTACTAAACAAATAAATATCACTAGCGGAATATACTGATAAAATATCCATCAATATACTAACCCCACATATACTTTTTAATTCGTTGGAAAAAAATATTCTTATATATAATTAAATCCATTAGTAATTCCATCGGTAAAAAGTTTGCCAGTAATCCATCGAAAATACATCACTCAAGGTCATATCCTACGACCAGTTACCAACGATACCGCAGCTTTTTGAAGTATTAGCTCGTAGATCATGATACTCCGGTTATTGTTTAGTCGTGACTATTGAAACCATGAACTAACAAGTCCATATTACAACAAAAATAGAATTATTACAGTCAAACTATAAGAAAGTGACCAAAGTAGACACATTTGGGTAGAGGGGCCTTCCAGCTAAATTTTCTGTCACTAAACTCTCAAATATTGGTGTGTGTCAAAGAATAATTCGATCCGAGGGCTCTTGCACAAATTAGTTCAACCCGGTTTTGTAACCTTTGATTGGTACGTTGCACATTTAGTGAGTCTTTCGACACTACCATTCATCGTAATCAGCTACTATCGTTACGTGATTCAAAAGATAATCAAGTCTTGGCCAATCTTGATAACAAAAAGGTAATTAAGTCTTGGCTAATGAAGATAAAAAACAAGATGAACAAGTGATGTATAACTCTAAATTATACATATAAACCTTACACACTGTCCCACATTTCAAGAGATTTATAATGCAAATTCCTTAACTGAAATTCTTTGAATTTGTAGGTTTATATGGTGTTTTGGAGAAGTATGGAAGAAACCATCGGAGTCGTAGACGGTTGCAGAGCTGAAGTTGGGATTGATGGAACAAGCAAAAGAAGAGGAGGACGTATGGACCGTACTCACATCAAATGGCTCGCATAAGTGTTAAAAAAACATTTTGAACTTAGCATTAGACTATTGTTATTATTATTCGGTCGTATTATATGTGTACGTAACATTAAGACTTAGGTTTATTATTATTATGTGTTTTGGTGGTTAATTAACGAACACGTACACATCCTAACCGTTGCAACGGTTGTGTTCTTCTATGTATCCGCCAAATACACTATTAAGTATGTGTATCCATTGTAAATATATTCACCAAGTTACTAATACCATTAACGTTTTTTTTTATTCACACATCCGCTGCAAATTACACACACACATTCACAATATCGTTTCGCTTGTTCGATTATCGTTTTGTTAGGAATCAACAAGAAGTGGCTAAACCATTTCAGAGACCTAAGGCGTACTAATTGATAGAAACCCCAACCCATACGAATTTTCACATTAATTCATATATATATATATATATATATATTCAAAAAGACAATTGTCAAAGTAATAGCAGGCCAACAATATCTCCCCAAAGGGTCAAAAAACTTGTCATCCCCATGAGCCGGGAATCAAAACCTGAGACCCCTAGAAGGAAACCCTATGGAATAAATCTTGACCACCCCTATCACAGTGGTGATGGCAAGTAGTTAATTATATGAGAATGTAAGTACAGACTTGGCAAAATTCACCACACAGTTTTGGAGGCGTTCAAATTTGTATATATAATCACAAGATATATAAAAATTAAAGTATGCTAGAATAAACATGAGTTCATAAATTGAGATAATAAAGAGTAATTAACAAACTAAACAAGAGGAATCCTATTATCTCGAAACTTCAATGTCATCACTATAATCGCGCGTGAAGCTTCAATCTTATAACTAATAATAAGATACGTACCTAATCATGTTGGTGCAGATCATCGTGAGATGAGTTATGCTCCTTTTTCGTGTCCTTGTAGAAACATATCGCAACACAACAATAAATTATCAAGTTTACTGAGCAAACACATACCAAAAGTCGATAATACTTGTCTAGACGTGTATTGTTGTTTCTTTCTGGATCAAACCAGCCTCTGAGTATTAACATGAGACCAATGTTTGCCAACTTTCCAAGACACATCACAATTTCCATATAGTCCTCACCATAATTCTTCACGGGTTTATCTACTTGTGACCTGAAAAACTTTAACAACCCACTCTGTGTAAGTCCTTCCATGCATCCAAGCATGACGTACTGCGGCACTAACCAAAGAAAACTTATGGATGTTTCTGCATCCTCATCAGCAAAATTTCGGAGTTCTTTCAGCCTGTGAATCTCTAATTGCCAAGCAAAAGTACAAGATATGATAGAACAAAGCATTCCGACGCCAATTTTAAGCTTCTGATTATGGCAAAAACAAGTCCACTTATACAGAAATGGAATTGCAAAGCAAGAAAAATCTTGAATCACATTGTATATCTGGACCGGTATTTTGTTACTATCTTTAAGATTGTCGAACGGTTCGATATAGAAAGTGCTTCCGACTGCTGATATTAGGGGCACCACAAAAAAAGTTCCCCATAAAGGATATATTCTTAATAGGCTTCGAAGTACCTTCACATCTTCTTTGTAACACCCATCTCCTTGGTCCATTTCCGCTAGTGGTGATCTTTTGGGTGGAACCCCTTCATTTTCCAGGTTTCTTTCTAGAGATCTTTCTTGTGTTGTGGAATTGGTTGAACATCTACGTCAACATATTGTAAACTTTAGTTTCTTTATGCAATAAACAAAGTGTTGGTTGGAAGCATTTGAATCGACATATATAAAAATATAAAATGTCAAATGATATTGCACTTAATTTTTACACAATGAAATTAATAAAATAGCTTTAATTTTCCATTAAAAAGTTTGAAATCAAGTAATGTTTGGCAAGTGTCTTTTGGCGCAACATAGATATACATTTTAATTTTGGCGCAACAGATTTTCATCCATTCTCGAGTTTACATATTAATTTTGGCGCTCAGATCTAGTATTGGAGTTATGATTGTCTGAATTAAGTGGGTGTGCGAAGGACTAATACAAAGCATCATGTGACCATTTGAAATATAAACATCGTGGATTAAGTCATGTTTAAAGATATGCACTTGATGGTCTAGCCGTCGTCTACTCGTGTCATTCGTTGAGATATGTGAGGCATACATTCGAGTCTTTAAGAAGATGCCGCTATTTTTTTCTAGTTTGTTGTTTAATGTCTCTTTTATCTTTGTTTGTTTTAATGTGTTTTTGTTATAGCTATTTAAGTAGCGTTAAACATATAATAAAAAGTGTTTAATTGAACTCTTTGTGTGAGTGAGTGAGTGATACTGATAACCAACAAAGATTACCATGACTTGGATTTAAGTAGCTTATGTATACGAGCACGAGTCACCCTGATGAAGATCTCAATGGGTCTGTGTTTTAATTTACTTTGTTGATACGCACGATGTCCTTTACAAAAGATCATCAAGGTGGCTGTCATTGAGATTAAGCAAGTCAAGAACGAACTATTCCAAGTTGTATGAACGCCCCCAAGAGAATATGGAGCAGCCCACATTGTTGCTGAAATGGCACCAGAGGCATATGCTATATTCCACCACATTGTTGCTCGTGCATGAGATCGTTGTTTGTTTCGATCTTCTGATTTGTCAACTTCATTTACCAAATCATTAAGTACGTTTTCTAATAGATTATCTCCTGATCTTCCAAGAGCTAAGAGAACTAGTATGATCACAACCAGCCATGTGACATCATACGGATTGAATATCAACAATAGCATTACACCCTGCAGTAGTAGTAAGAGACGTGTGTTTACAAGCATAGATACATAGCCACAAATAACAACACTTTCAGTATAAGAATACCTAAAAGCTAGCAATTTCATATAATTCAATAAGCAAATATGATATTCACTACCGGAAAACAAGGGGTTTCGCTATGCAAAATGTAAGGCTCATTTCTAGTTTAGTCTTTTGTATTTGTAACTTGTATTTTGTTAGTTTGTCTAAACTTGTATATTGTATGTTTGGCCCAAAGGCCAATTGTATTTGGAGCCCATTGGGCCGTTTTATATGAAAGATGTGTATGGGAATACACACACTATATATTGTGTGTGTATCACATACACAACATAACCTTTTGCAAATATTATTCTCTAACCTACAAACTCTCTCTTTCTCTCTTCTTGTTCTCGGCCTAAATAATCACCAAACAAGATCCGAGATCTCGGTCCTAGCTAGTTGTTTCCGTCAACTAGTTGAGAGGTTGATCCAAGATAACTAGTAATAGTTAGTGTGTCGTTAGATCTGGTCACGGGACCTACACAAAATTTGCTACACAACTTTTTTTTAGCAAATTGCTACGCATTTATGATAAAATTGTGATGCAAAAGAAAACCCTAAATTACCTACGAGTTTTGCTACGAAATTGTGATACAACAGAAAACCGTAATTTACTAATTTCCCTACAATTTTGAATTTTTTTTATTTATATAAATATATAAAAGCCCCTTGATTTCTAGTAGTGATTAATTGGGACATACTAAATGAAAGCTAACAAAGACGATTCTCAAAACTCCTAATGAATTAGTCACGCTTACACTTATAAATGCAGTAGTTGAAAACAGAAGTGTTCGGAATCGTCCCACAAAGGAATCAGCCGAGTGAGCCATGAATATCACGAAAAGTGATGCTAATGATTCTTGAATGTTTGAAAAAATTGTAGACCTCACAAAAGGTTCATTGTGGTCTATAAGATACCACATAAGATTGTCCACGATTGCGTAGTATGTTAAGGAACGGCTAAAAACCAAACCTGCATGCCCAACACATATAATTAAGTAGGATGATACCGAAACATAGCTTTTATGATCAAACACGAAAGCAAAGCTTTTATAACATTAATCGGATATGAAACTGAACTTACCAACGAGAAAGAGGAGATGATGATCATAGAAAAATATGTAATTTTTTCTGCGGAATATGTAGATCAGAGTAGAAACAATCAAGACACCCAAATACGAATAGGAAATGACGATCATAACTCATAAGGTTCGTTGTATATTATACGATCAATTTGCCGAGTGCCATGAGCTAGGGTCACTCTTTGTGTGTTTTATTTTCTAATAGCAAACACCATGTTCTATTGGCAATGTTTTTTTCTATATAACAGTTAGATAACTCATGTTTCACATGTACGTTGTTCTTTCTACCCACTATTTAACATTAATCATTCTCCACTTTAAAAGTTCATGACAAATAAAGTTTTAACATAAGTACAGGTTAAAGTAGACAGTATCGAAGACTGGACAACATATAAGAGTTTTGGATTGCGTATATTACTCAGATGTATTTTTGAATCATGTAGAGGTCATTTCAAATTAAGTATTTCTCGGGTAACGAAATAAATATTCGGATAGGAAATAAAGTTTCTTTTCAAGACATGTGAAATTTGGATGAATTCGATGACTAAATTAGGCCAAGTGATTTCCTTTATAGATGTGTCGAACCGACACAAATTCAGGTTGGGATGAAATGTCGTAGTTAGAGATTTTTAAGGTATATTCAAATAAGTTGGAATTAAATTGAGAAGGTTTGTGGCTTCGAAATAAATTATTTAGACAAGGAGATTTTTTCATTAATTTCAAAATTTATACCTTTATCTATGGGCCATTTGTATAAAAAAAAAGTAACGAAAAGAAGACAGTGAATGAAACCCAAATCATCTTTCTGGACGGATTACTTAAGACTGTTGTACTTTAACCATTCATGACCAAAAAAGTTAAAATAATAAAAATAATTAAAAAAAATTATTTATTGGAAAAATTGGGATGCCAAAATACTTAATAATAATCATGTGTTTGAAGTCTTATTTAATTTATATAACTACTTTTAAGAGTGTATCTTAGAATTAATGACAAAACTATAAACTAATTAGAGTCTTATAAAATCATGTATTTGACCACCAAATATGTATTAATATCAACTTAAACAAAAGTGAATAGATTAGTTGAAGTTTAATGCTTATACAAAAAGTGGAACCAAACTTATGTGACAAATAATATTCATATTATTTTATTTAGTTAAGGTAAAAAGATTTGATCAATTTATTTTTAATTTGTTACCACTTGCCAACCTACTCCTCGCCTCTACTCCTAACTTTTCCCTCGTACCCTCTCAGATTGTTAGTACATTCTAATGTAACTTTCATGTCCATGTGTAGGAAGTGTTAACTGCTTGTCTGCTTGAAGTTAATTTCAGGTTGTAAGTTGTAATAACGAATAATCACTCTTGGGCCATACGTATCTAGGGTTGTCAAAACAGATCTTATCGTGTTTAACAAGTTAGAGACAACGTGCTATAACAGAAGTATCAAATATGAATACGACTCGTTTGACTACTTTATATCTCATGGATATAAGACAATTTTGAATTTTATGTACCAACAAGAAGAAATGATAGAGCATAACCTACTAATTTGAGTTCTTTAAATAAATTAATAAATAAATAAAATAAAGAATCACATAGCACACTTTTTTATTAACATGTTTTATCTTTTATGAAACATGTGTCCAATCTCTCATACTGATTACATAAAAATACAGACTAGTCACCTAGAACATAAAAGCAAAAGCTCTCCCTATGGTATAGCTACTTTTTATTTTTATAAAAGTTACTTTATAAAGTTAAAGACTTTATTTAAGATCATATCAACGCTGATTCTTGATTTGGCGGTGAAATAAAGGGTGGATATGTGTATAAGCCATAACTAGCTGTAAAGCGAATTATAAGAAGCTTATTTATTAGATAGTCTTAAAATGTAATTTTTCGTTTAATTTTGTTTTCGTTTTAATCATTGTATGGGTATAAGACCCCCTTGGTTGTAACAAGCCCAATGCGCAAATCCATTTGGGCCCATGATGTAAGTTAACCTAGTTATGTATAGGTGATCAAATCGGGTTGGTCAAAGGAACCGGAACCGGTTCAGAACCGGTTCCATTAGTCAACATCACTGTTTAAACCGGTTCCATGGTCGAACCGGTTAGGGAACCGAACCGGTTCCCCAACCCTCGGACCCGGAACCGGTGGAACCGGTTCTGACCGGTTCCTAAACCGGTTCTTACACTGTAACCGGTTCCAACCGGTTACAGTGTAAAATATTATTTTTTTTTTTCGTTTTTCGTTTCCGCTGCTTGTGTAGGTGATGATTTGTGTTCTTCTGATTTCTGAAGAGGCTCATGCTACTTTTGTTGTTCACCCACAGAGCAATGGTAAACAACATATTGAACTTAATGCTATGAGTGTCAGCGTGTTTGAATTGATTAGTCTGTATCGTGTATCGTGTAATGGTGAACTTAAATCTGTATCGTGTTACATTTGTTGAGTTTGCTATGTATTATAGTCTTTTGGCTTACGCAAGTCAAATGCTGAATTATAATCAAGAGCGGTGTTATATGACTCGTATTTGTATAACATGTTAAATAAAAAAAACAATTAACATAAAATTCATTTTATTTACTTTAAGAAGTTCAAAAAAAAAAAAGGTTACATGTTTTAAAATATTCAAAAACAAACTAACAAAACATTAAACTTATAAATATAAAGTTGTGACATATTATTTCTAGAAAAGCCTTCTTGTTCGTCGTAATTATTGAGTGGCGACTTATTCATCAGAATTACTTGTAGAAACGCCTTCTTGTTCGTCGTGCACTCGAACATCAAGTGGTGTTTCGTCTTCCAGAGTGGTTACGTGTTGAACACGATCGATTGAGTCCAAGTGATCCTTCAAGCAAATGCACATCTCCACCGACTCCAAATTCAGTCTTGTTCTTCTCACCGATATTACCCTGCCACTAAGAGAAAAAGCAGATTCCGAAGCTACCGTAGAAGCTTGGGCGGTTAGTAAATCACGGGCCATGGTGGCAAGAATCGGAAACTCGGTTTCCTTTACCTTCCACCAAGCCAAAACATCAAAAGTGCCATATTCCTCTTCGGATAAACCGGTAGAGAAATCATATGCACTATACCTTCCTAGTTCGCTTGAAGGGGTGTTACCCCTTTGTTTTTTAGCCGTTACGTTGCGAACGGTGTTCATAAGGCTAATCATGGGGTCTCGTACTCTAGTAGTACTTGAACTTGATGAAGACCCCCCGGCGTAGGCATGTGTATGTGACCCATATTTATTTATATAAAAGTCATACATAAATTTAAAATTCAAGTTAAAATCATTTTGTGCCTCTGTTGAAAAGTTTGGGTCAACTTCATGCATATCTAAGGCTGAAAAAATTTCGTCTATCACACATTCAACCCCCGTAACATTTAACATTGGGTTTAAAGCGGCGGCGCAAGTAAAAATCGGTGGCAATTCAAGAAAGTATTTTTTTAATTTAAACTTCATTGGTAATATGATGTTTGAAAACATTGAACTTTTATTTTCAAATTCTTTAAGATTGTTAACGATTAAAAATAACTCCGAAAGAACCAAGGGACTTGTCGGATAATACGTTCCCGATAGTTTCGTAGTTGAAGTTTTAAAAACTTCAAGAAAAGTCGATAAGTCATTGATAATTTCCCATTTCTCATTTGAAAAGGGGATTGCCAAATCATTCTCGGCAAGACTAGAATGAAACATTTGTAAAGTTTCTCTTTGTTTCAAAGCACTTTGAAACATTATGCAAGTGGAATTCCATCGATGAGGTACATCCCAATTAGCTCCCAAAGCTTTTCTTCCCGTATCTTTACAAAATTTTCTATAATCCATTTGTCTTTTTTTACTTTTCTTAAAAACTTCATGTAGCATTACTCTAAAATCGTTTATAACCGATGTAACCTCATCCGAAGCAAGTCCGTCTTGCACGATTAAATTAATGATATGTGCAACACACCTTGAGTGAAAAAATACACCATTGCAAATCGGCGTATATTTTAATTTTAATTTATCAACCGCCGATGTATTATTCGACGCGTTATCAAATGCAATTGAAAATATTTTATTTTCTAGTTTATAAGTTTTTATAACATAATCTAAAATTTCAAACAAATTATCTCCCGTATGTGGATACTCAAAGAGTTCGAAAGAAATGGTGCGTTTCATCATTTCCCACGATGACGGGTCTACCCAATGAGCGGTGACACAAAGATAAGATTCGGGTAGACCATGTGGAGCCGACCAAACATCACTAGTTAAGTTTATTCCCGTATTTATATTTTCAAAATATGCAATTAGTACCTCTTTGGCCTTCTTCCACAATTTTAAACAATAACGTTTAAGAGTATGACGACTTACGTGAATGTATTGTGGTTGAAGCGTATCTCGAATCATGGCGGTTAAGCGAGGGTTGTCGAAGTGGCTAAACGGCAAAGCTTCTTGAATCACAAACTTCGCCATACGATCTTGAACTCGATCAATTTGGTATGTAAATATTCCGCCTTCACTATCCATTTGCGTTTGTTGCGACTCGACGTTCTGTTTCAACGCCCTGCAATACGGTCTTTCGATGTGTTTCTTCAAATTTGAATTCGAAAGTGGGTTTAAATAAATCCCACAAAACTTGCACCGAGCCTTCAATGAATGGTCACTCAATTCAACCAAATCCCAATTGCACCAAATCTCTTGATTACGATTATGAGGTACAATACGAACGAAACTTGGTCCGGCGGTGGAACCTTGACCAACCGATGATTGTGAGGCAGCCATAACAACAAATATGAATATAGAAGAAGAGAAAACAAGAGATTAGAGAACTCAGAACGTTGTAATAGCGTTTTTTTGTATTTTTTTGCGTTCGGGTTTGCGTTTTGAGTGTTGTGATGAACCCATTACACCAAATACCTATTTATACTAGTAGTGGGGTGTTTGGGGAGCCAAAAAAACGGCCATTTTTGACCCCAACGGTCAAAAAACGGCCATAAAACCGTTTCCCAACGGCTAGAACTACTCCAACGGCTAGAACCGGTTCCGAACCGGTTCCGGTCGAACCGGTTCCAGAACCGGTTCCGGTTCGGTTCCGGTTCCTACCCGGTCCACCTCCAAAAATGTCAAACCGGTCCCGGATCGTCGGGTTGAAACGGAACCGAACCGGTTCCTACGAAAAACGGGTAGGAACCGGTTCGGTTCCGGTTCGGTTCCACCGAACCGGTTCCAGGAACCGGTTTTGTTGTCCACCTCTATTAAGTTATGGAGTATAAAGAGACATGTACACTACACTCCATATCCTGATAGACTTGATGATTCTGCTCACCAAGCCTACATATTGATCCGAAATTTGTTGTTAGATCCATCACGAGACCTACAATTAGTATCAGAGCAATAAAGATTTATCTTTGTTTGTGAAAATCTGAGCATGTTTAAAACATTTGAAAATTTGATCGGACCTTTGAAAAAATGATAATACATTGACTGAATGCATCTAGCTCATGGATAAATTAGGCTAAAAAGAGCTATAAGCACGAAATCTGATGTGCTCAATAGGATTCACATGTTTAGTAAAAACTTAAGTGATAAAAACTAAAATACGCTAGATTTAGTGGTTTTATTCTTTGAAAGGTGTTCATTTCTCAAGATACATTATTTCGAATTATAGACAGAAATATGATTATCCAGTCATACACGAGCCCGTTAGTGGTTGGTCACCACAAAAATATATGTTGTTTTGTTATTAAATGCTGAAAATTGAAAAGGAAAGGCAGAAACAAACTGCAAAAGTGCTTAAATGTTTGATATCATCATAGAATGTTGATAATACGCAAACATAAAGGGGTATATTAGAACCACTTGAGGCAGGGCAGTAAGTATGACAGCAGTAAGTCCGAACTGCGTAGCAAGTAAGTCGAGGGTTCAACCTTTTTCGTTTGTAAAAGTTTGCAAAATATCTTAAAAGTTTAGTTTATCTTAAATGTTTTAATCCAATCACTAGGGGGTTGGAGCCATTCGGGGTGATATGGAGAAAATATTTAACCCTTAAAAATAGATATAAGACATCATTGTTCTGATATTGTGTGTTTGAGTGTTTCTTGATCTGAGATCCTGATAGACTTGGTGATTCCGCTCACCAAGTCTACAGATTGATCCAAGATTATTTGTTAGATCCCATCACGAGACCTACAAGAACTATGTTGATGTTGTAGTGGGGAACGCCCGGCCATAAATGTCACCAAGGTGATTGCCATGGTGTTATACACTTTGAGGCTTTGGAAGCATTAGTCGTAACCATCGATCTCTTGTCAAAATGAAGTGGGTAATCCATTATATTGAATTCTCAATTTACGAGGAATATGTTCATTTTGATGTAGAGGTTGTTAACATGACTGAGAAAACACAAACCATAGGGTTTGAGGTAATCCTAGTATGAATGTATGATGGGGAGTTATGAAGACAATAAACAAAATGTGATGAAAATGATCACATAGAAGTTCATTACCATTTGTGTGATCTCATGGTAGAGGGTTTCGAGAGTAGAAAAATTCAAAAGTACTAATGGAGTTATTGATGATTAGAAACTTGTGTTAACACAACCTAGTATAACCTTAAAAGTTCATTAAATAGTATATCAATTAATTCTTTCTAAGATTGTATTCTTTGGTATGTTTACTACTACCCTACATCACTTTCATATAAGGTCCACCTCCATTTTGCCAAAGCCACTAATATTGTAAGTACTCCTTTGGGGATGAGAGCTAAATTGTGGCTTTGCCTACTAAAGCAAGTGACCCAATAGATTCCTCACTTTCATGCAATTTCCTATATACCATACCTTTATCTTCAATTCCACCATTGATCATAAACAATATGAGCAACCAATTCTTGTCTTTTGGCATTGACTTTGATATCGATGAAGTAGTAACCAGTGATGAAGATTATAGTCCTGCACGAAGAAACAAAACGAATTCTGAGAACGACGAAGACAACGATCAGAACTTGAATAACAATGGGTCAGCCCATGGCCAACATGTTCCGGTACCTAAAAGAAGAAAATTTTGGTTCTTTTTATCCTATTCTAGCTTTCTTGTTTTGTATCTAATATTTGTGCTTGTAATTGCGTGCACCTACCCCCCTTAAACCAGCCGTACACGAAATCAAACACTTTTATCTTCCCGTATTTGATGAATCACCCAATATAACTGAACAAATGAAGAACTTAGTCTACATGGAGTTCAACTTTATCAATCGCAATCCACTCATATGGCATTGGTATCATGAATTTAGCATTGTCAGTATAGATTATTATCCGCGCTTGGGTAAGCCTGTTCACTTTGCAGTTACTACAATAGCTCAAGGCTTTTACCAGCATAACCAAAATCATAAGGTTAAAGTTCACATGCCTGCAACTGGTTTATCCCGTTTATTATCTCAGATGAATAACGAATCCAAATACATTTATTTTCTCGTGAATTTAGTTTTCAATGTGAGTTTCAATTGTAAAGGTTCATGCATGCGTAAAGATCCTTTGCTTATGAATTCTAGAATTTGGTATGAGTTTCGGAAACCGAATAAATGGTAAAAGAATTGATGTACAAGAGTGAAATATATCATTGTAATGATCAATGTAACTGAACTCTTTTTAGGCTTTTGTAAGTGCCTTGTAATTTCAATCTAGATCAAGATTATTAATGATTATTGTTTGAACCTTTGAATGAATGCACTCATCCTTTATGAAGGTCTCGTTGTAAATTTGTGATTAATTTGGTAAAAACCAGTTTTTGCTTTATAATGAGTAACTACTAAACAAATTAATATCACTAGCGGAATATATATACTGATGAATTAATATCCATCAATATTAACCACATGTACTTAATTTTCCATTGGAAAAAAATATTCTTATGAATCCATTAGTAATTCCATCGCTAAGAAGTTTGTCAGTAATCCGTCGAAAATCAGACTACTCAAAGTCATATCCTGCGGCCAATTACCGACGATACCGCAGATTTTTGAAGTATTAGCTCGTCGATGATACTCCTTTGGTTATTGTTTAGTAGTAACTATTGAAGCCATGAACTAACAAGTCCATATTACAACAATATATATATATATTACGGTCAAACTATAAGAAAGTGACCAAAGCAAACACATCTGGGTAGAGGGGCCTTCCAGCTAAATTTTCTACCACTAAAATCTCAAATATTGGCATGGACGAAGCTTATTGAGGGCCAAGGGTGCCCAACTGTTTTTTTGCGCAGTAGTGTAAAATAACTCGTTTTTCGCCCAAAAATTTGTATGCGTGGTGTAATCTTACCCGTTTTCGTCCAGGCTTCGTCACAGAATATTGGGGTGTGCCAAATATTAATTCGATCCGAGGGCTCTTGCACAAATTGGTTCAACCCGGTTTTGTATCCTTTAATTGGTTGTTGTATGTTTAGTGAGTCTTTCGACACCCTAGTCGACACTTACCATACCATTCATCGTCATCAGCCACTATCGTTACGTGATTCAAAAGGTATGACATGTTTTATGATTGACATCAACTGGCCCCGGACAATAGATGTCGAAGACCACAACAATAATTTGTACACTTTTGTGGGACTCAAAAGATGAATAAAACACAACGACTTTATCCTTATGAATTGCTAAAAAGAATGGGGGAAAAGTATTAATGCTGTCATGTCAAAGGCCAACACCTACTTTCTCTATATCTTTATATAACATGTGGGAAACATTTACTCATGGTCTATTAAAGTGAACTATCTCATCAACAAAAACTAAATAATTATCATAAGTTTAGTTGAAAATATCTTAAAAGTTAATGTCTATATGATGAATAAAAGCAAGGTCACTGTTACATATAATGATGCAAATGAGCTTGACAGGACTCAAGTTCAGATTGAAAACTCTTTGCTAAGTTTATTGGAAGTTAATCCTAATTAGTAATTGCATGTTTATCTAGGTGTTTGTCTCAATGGCAAAGCTTGGACAAGAACGCGGGGAAAAAATCAGAAACGAGGGGGAGGGGGCAGGCTCAATTTTTCGATCCTAATTAGTTATCAGTTTGATTTAATTGCGTGTTTATCTAGGTGTTTGTCTCAGTGCCGAAGCTTGGACGAGAATGAAGGGAAAAAATCCTAAACGAGGGTGATCGAGAGGGGGCAAGCTCAATTTTTCGATCAAAAACGGTAAATTTACACTACGTATAAAAATTTCCAGGTAAAATCTGGGTAAAGTTGCACTACTGTGTCAAATAAAACACAAGGAGCCACCCTTGTCCCTTAAGAAGCTTCGCCAATGGTTTGTCTTACTAGATATTAGGAGTATGGATTATAGTATGTTTAGGAAGTTATTTAATATAAATAGAAGGTAGGGTATGCAATCAGTGTGCAAGTTTATTGATTACTAGCAACAGTCTAGTATTTGATTGCAAAACCAATTGTTCGAGTGTTATTTCCAAGGCCACCGACAAAGTTTGAGCTCAGCTCAATGTGTTTTCGTATGTAACAAACGCGAGTTTGACTCACGAAAGATTCTAGATCGGCTCAAAAAACTCAAATATTTAAATAAAACTTTTTTTAAACTCAAATGTTTAAATAATTAAATAGGATACGATTGGCACGAACATGTAGATCTACGAAATTCTCTACATCCAGAGTTTGTAACTCGAATATACGTGTATAGTATGCATCTCTAACCAGATAAATGTTGGTTTGGATCAAGATGACAGCTTCTGTAAAGATGTTTTTTTTCTACTTTGTTGCGGTTGTTTTCGATTAGACGTTCCTGTTTGTCCCTTGAGCTGCAACTTCAGATTGATTGTCCAGTGGCATGTATTGTGCCATGATGGCCCTGATCTCAGAATCCATGTATGTCTACACAAAATATTCACAAAGAAACAATAAGAACACCCTCCTAAATTCCTAATTAATATCATGTCAAGAATCTAAGTAAGTTGAACATGTACAAGTGAAACTACTAGAAAATAGCATTTGTGATCGTTTTGACCATCTCAATTACCCTTTTGCGACGCGTGGGAAATCACTTTTCGACCATGTTTGTGACCCTAACATAAAGGTGGCTAAATTTGCAACTGTTTTGTCTGGCCAAATTGAATTTTATTTTGTTCTTTTATTTTTAAAACCACTAAACAAATTCGGTAGCAATAGTTGCGGCAAAATTAGTTTGTATTTTACCTTTTTTTGTTTTATAAAACTAGAAACTGCATTTGCAACTATTTCAGTTGATATATATGCGCCGGATTGGGAAAAACAATCCTTGTTAATAATTTTGCGAACGATTTGTTTTGGCTGCTTATTTTGCGATCAATTTGTTTCAGCCGCTAAGTTTAATATTAATTGTGTTCTTGTTGATAATTTTGATACAACGTGATTCTGATCGTTAATATGGTTGCTAAAACTACGACCGTTTTTTATCAGTGGCAACTGGCAACCATAATTGTGTATTTGTGTGATAATCTAAATATTTACACTTTTAAATGTGTAGAAAATGATTAGATAAAGTTTTTAATTAACATGTTTTCAAGTGTGAATGATAATTTATATTTTTACATACCTAGCTATGACTTTGTACTATTTTAGACTAAAAATTATTTTTACAAACTCATGTTTGTGGTAGTGACATTGATTATTTCACATTCTATATATAAGGAGAAGGAAGCATTGAAGATGTTACTCAAGAAAATGCATACCCGGATTCTGTATTTGTAGAATGCATACGCTATGCCTCCGGCAACTGCCAAACCGAGAACGATGATCCATACAAAGCCCCATCCAACTTCCCGCCTAGCATCAAATTTACCTATTTTTCAACAAGCATAGTATTCATGAGCTGAGCTCATATAAGTCAATAATGCTCAAATGCTCAAAAAAAACATTTATTGTCTAGTTAGATCATATATACTACTTCTTTGTAGTTTTTTGATAGGAAGTATCCGTAATTCATGCATGTATAAATTTTAGAGAGTACAAGATTTGCTACAAAAGAGACTCAAAACGAAGTGGTTGTTTCTAAAAGAAGAGAGTAATAGGAAACAAGAACACTCACTTATACACGTGTCGTGTTCTCTAATATATAGCAAATCACCACCAACAACACCACACTGACACTCGTAACTACCCCATGTATTCTTGCATTTGCACTCGGGACACTGACAAGCCGTCTTCTCTTCGCATTCATCAATGTCTGGTATGTACATAGTAAGGACATGACTTCATTAATGTGTTTGACATATTAGGACATTCTAACTTTAATAATATGTTCAACATACATAGGTTACATAAGTAATAAAAATCATCAAACTAATTTCCTTATATATGTTATTTTAATTTTGTACTACTTATGAAAGGAGAAAATACCTTCACAGTTTTTAACTCCATCTCCCTTGAATCCTGGTGGACATTTGCAACCCTTGGAATGATTATCCTAATGAAAATTTGAAACATAAAATAAAACATAATGGGACAATAAAAGATGTAATTACAAAATAAGATGTATGTATAATGATTCATAGAGATTGAGCACTAACGATACAAGCCGAATACGTTCTACCCTGTTGGCTATCTTTCCAACAACCTCCATTGTTAAGCCAACAACGCAAAGCTCCCGAAGCTGCAACAATATATGGCACTGATCAGTAAAAGCACATTGACAAGAGATGATTGATACGGTTAATACGAGATAACCACTCTCCAAGAACGTAATAGATTAATGAAGAGACTAAGACATTTTTATTCATTCAGGTTTTCTCTAGTTCCTATTACAAGACTTAAATACCAAAAGAAAATTACTAATAGAAAATACGAGCATTAAAGATAAGACTAATATTATGGTAAGCATTTATGGAGTCACATGTTGAACCCTTGAACTATGCATCATTGACTTGTTCTGGTCATTCAATACTATGCTGATCCGGTTAAAGACTCTTTGATGGATCATCATTATGGGTCAGGTCATGGATGTTGGATTAATGGCCTTAATATCGTATCAATGATGCAGTATACAAATTACCTTCACAATGTTTATAACCGTCGCCAAAAAACTTTACGCCTTGAACAATTGGGCATTGGCACACTCTTCCCCTAAAAGTATCCTACACAAACCCATCAAACCATTAAAAACTATATTATGTGAAATTATGCCTAAACAAACCAAAAAATATCATAAGAAAAAAGCTCTTTATACCTGGCAGGCTGTGATATTCGAAGCTTTGTCGATCCAGCATCCACCGTTGTTTTCCATACACTCATTTGTTTCAATTCCTGAAGCCATGATCGTATGTATACATCACTTGCTAGGTGTACATGTGACTTCTTGTAAGTTTAAGTTATGAGCAAATGAGAAAATAACAAAGTAACATATCTAAAGAAGGGACTGACCATCTCTTAAACAAATGACTGGCTCTGTTGTCTCCTCAAATCCTGAACAAATGGCCTTTAGAACCGTTCCTTTATCGAGCTTACCTGATCAAGAAACGGTTATTTGGATATCAAACGCCTATATGTTGGTGATATTATTTTAGTTGGATTTACTTAAGATCAAAGAGAAATGGGTATAAATATTGTTACAAGTTAGGATGTGTCGAGTAAACATTTCTTCGCGTTTATGTGGCGATCGAGCTATATTTTAATCTTAATATTTGTTATATGTTGCATACCGCGAAATTGTCTGTTGTTTATGATGAGTGTTGGCAATATAGTGACATCTCCGCGGGGACCTTTACCTATCTGTGAAAGCACAAACTTAACCTCTTTAGACCTCTTGATTCCAAAAATTAGTCGAGTATTTTAATTATATCGTAAATTCTTCTAAATTGATCAACAAACCTGCGCATTCTGCTCGGCTTTCAACACTTGGTTATCCACATCTGCTTCTGTATCTCCCACGCATTCTCGTATTTTCTTCACATCAACACCTGAGAAAGATAGCCACAAGTATTTAGTGACATAAGAACTTAAACATGCCGTCACTAATCACATTAAGATATAAGGGTTAGATCCGATACAAATAAAATTAAAATACTAAACATACAAAAAACCAGAGTAATTAAAGTTTTGAACTAGAGTAATTATGTTAGAAAAAATAATATAGTGTAATAATAATTACTCTAGTTCAAAAGTTACAATGTAATAATAATTAATTACTCTAGTTATTTGTACATTTCTCACGATAAAAGTCATTTGTATTAATTTAATCAGTCATTAAATGTTTTAAAACCTCACCAAGTGATGCAATCACATCTTCAGCACACTCTTTAGTATACTTCTCATCTGTCATCGGACACCGAATCGCAAAATCCGTCACATAATCCCACCAAAGCCACGGTTTTCCGGATTCATTAGCAACTTTAAAAAAACACGCTTGCCGCAAATTTTGCACGACAACATCTTTCCCATCATACCCGCGACCAAAATCCTCATCCGGGTCCGGAGCGCAATATCTCCCATTATTAATACATTGAGACTTACATTGCTTACTCAAAATAAAAGCCTCAGGACAATACCAAGTAACATAATGTGGTGTAAACTGAGTGTAACCTTTTTTTTCCAATATTTGAGCCACCCCTTTAAAATCTTTCAAAAACTCTTTTTGGCTGTCGCATTTGGGGCCGCACTCGTCGTTGCTGTTTGTCCAGAACTCGTATTCGACTCGGTCATCAGGGTGTGGGAGAGCTTCTCTCCAGTCAAGGTTTACTTTCACCATGTCTGGTTTGCTTAAGGCTTTTTTAATGGCTTCACCAAGTGACTGGCTTATAAGGGCTGATGGGATGGATATGTTTTGTAAGTAATCGGCTCGGGCGTGGCCTTCTTCGGGTGTGTCCATGGTGATTAAGGGCTCGGGCCGGTCATCGGCTACAAGAACTGCAGCTGCTCCAGCTTTCTGTGCATTCCATGCCTTTAGTGTGAAATAACAATCTGCCAAAAATAAATTTGTGTAGATTTAACTTGAAATGTTGATAAATTATTACTATTTATAATAAATTATAATTTGTTTTTAATTCCATTTTTCTATCAAATCTTATGTATTACACTGTTCGAGATCGACTCGTTAGAATCTAAAATCAAACCAAAATGTAAAATGTTCTAATAAATGAGTCCGAGACTGAGCTTTATATACAGAGCTCACCTAAGCTTATTTTGTTATAGTGTAATAATAATTACATTACAACAAATGAGTAGCATAATAATAAAAACTCAAGTTCATAAACAAGAACAACAGTAACAATATTAATTTTTCTAGTTATTTATATGTTTTTTACTTTAAAATTTATTTGTACCAAATTCCACCACAAATTAATTATATCTATGCTATAGATATTACAAAATTAACTATATAATATTTTATTTATATACACATATATCATTTGTATATAAGTAAATATCTAAATAATTAATAAATAATAGACGAGTCAAGCTTGAACTTGGAATTTTTTTCTCAAACCCTATTAAGCCAAACAAGCCGGGCACAAACTTAACCCAATGTGTTCACGGTTAAGTGCTTCGGTGCGATAAGTTCTAGGACGTTGTGTGTCCTCCTAGAGGTCCCCACCCAGATAACCAAAAACAAAGTCGTAAGTTTTTTATGAGCAAAGTGGACTACATTGGTTAATATTCATATATTGATATATATTATAGCTCGTTTTGTATATTTTTTGTCAACCAAATGCACGATACGCATAAGCAATGAATGCGGTGATTTTATAATAGATGATTCGATATCAAAACAACATATTTGAAAGAGGGATTCGAATCAAAATTTACTGCCACGATCAACAAGAAGGAAAACCGGAAGACCAGCACCGGATTTGAAATTGAAAGTAACATGATCTGAGAAGCCATTGCATGCCTTTTGATTAAACTTAGGATAGACAACAGCACCAGCTAATGTACCTCCATATTGAGGAACACCAAAATTACCAATTGCACATTCATAAGTATCTTTTAAATTTTGTGGTGATGTCACCCTCAAATTATTCTTCTCAACCACAAATCTCCCAAATGTTGATCCACACAACAACAAAACACATATTGCCAACTCTAATTTCATGGTACTTTTATTTCAGTTTCATAAGAAACCGAACAATTGTTTTCGTGTTGAGAATAAGGTGAACGAATTTGGGTTGAAATCTTTAAAAGATGAAACTTTTTTTTATAAATTTGGCATGGATTTCAGTTGAGAATAAGATGAGCAAAAGAAGAGAAAAATGCAAAGGTGTGGAAATGTGTTGTTTGTGACTAAAATACAAGTGTAAATCATAGAGAAGTTTACAGGCATAATTTGATCAAGTCTTTGATGGACAGTTTCTAAATATAGGTTTACTTGGATAAAAATAGGATCTTCATGACACCTAATGTTTTAATATTCATGATATTTATATAAAATTAATCACATATATACACATAAAATGAAAATTTTTAATAACATTCATTGATCTTAAAAGTTATCAATTAGAATTAGTGTTATCAATCGTGTTAGTTTAACAGGTTGCATATTGGCGGGTTGAACTGTTCAACCAAACACAACCCGTATAAAGTATTTGTGTCAAAAACATCAACTCTAATTAACTTGATCACTTAACCCACCGATTGGTGTGTTGTAAAAAAATGAGTTAGAAAGTTCAACCGGAACACAAGACACTTACTAAACGGGTTATATGGCGCAAACCTAATATTTTCGTATCGTGATAAAAATCGACATCCCTAATCAGAAAAATCTGATTAATACACAAACAACAATTCTCAAAAGGTCACTAATTTTGGTGTAATTAATCACTTAAAGGCTATTCCCCCCCCCCCCCCCAGCGGTCCGGTGTGCGTGATTAACTTTTCGACAATACAAGAGGAATCCCTAGAACATTTGTCAAAACAAAATAAATTGCAAGCATGCATACCATAATGAGTAAACCATAGCTCAAAAGTACACATCATGTATGAGCAACTTATAGTTGTCAACATATTTTACATCTGATTGATATTAATATAATCTCATTAGTCATAACTGAGCATCAGCCTGCTTTAGAACACAGATTCAGACATGTGGAACTAAGCCTTATCCACCTGCAACTAGAAAAAAGGTAGAAAATTCTTATAAGCACAAACCAACAAAATGCAGCAAAACGGGCCGGGCTACATAACTAAAATTAAAAAGATATGTTTTTACCTTCATCATAAGAATGAACAACCTCTGATCAAGCTCAAATTTAGCTGCAATTGAGGGGTCACCCCTCAACAACATCAATAAACCGCCAAATGAAACATAAAGGTCCCTGAAAAACACGTGCAGGTAAGATATAAGCCGTCTTGACCATATTTCATTGGATAATCTCATAATCGGATTAATTACATATAAAACTTATACAGTTTCAAAAACTGATATGCATCTTTTAAATTACATGACATCATATATACCTTTTTAAAACACTAAAAATGTAAAATGTTTGGTAGAACTAGTTTTCAATGATATAGCAGGGGACTATATACCAGTTTATTACAAAACTGTCACTAACTTAATCTTAACCATTAAACTGATTTGATCAAGAGCCTAAATTGTTTTCTACGCCTTTAGGCCAAATCCAATTTGTGTGTGTATCTCCGTATGCATACAAATATATACGATATGTGTGGATATATTCATATAGGGTGAGGATCCTAAGAGAACTTTTTGAAATTGAGAACTTTGAGAACCATTTTAAGCCACAAAAAAACCTTTTAAAAAATATTTTAAAAAAATATAAAACAAAGAAAAAACGAAAATTTAAAAAAAGTAAAATAACCAAAAAATTTTATTTTTCATCCCAGTTTCATAAAAAATAAAGAAATATATATAAAAAACACATATGTATATTTGTATTTAATCTCAATTTACATAATGTACACATGTGTATATTATCATTTATCTTAATTGTACAAATGTGTACAAAGAATAACATGTATAAAATTAAAAAAAATAAGTATTATACATATGTGTATAAATTTGCTAAACCGATATTTTTTTTAAATTTTTTTATGAAACCAGGATGAAAAAATAAAAATTTTTGGTTTTTCTACTTTTTCTATTTTCACGTTTATTTCTTATTTTTTAAAAAAGAGTTTATTTTGTAGTCCAAAATGGTTCTCAAAGTTCTCAATTTCAAAATGGTTCTCACATGATCCTAATCCTATTCATATATATACATAAATAATTTTATACGGAAAAAAGCACATAGATACTATAAGAATCAGACATACGCTTTAACATTGGCTCCCGAGCCTTCCTCGGATATCCTATACAACTTTCCGTGCATCACGTAATCAAATTTGTCAGCAAGGGACTTTCTGCCACCCTGGAAATAGAAACAAAATTCCATAAAAAAATCTTGGGCTAAATTATTGTCGAAGTTATATTTTAAAAAAAAATTTAAAAAAAGTGTCAAAAATAAATTACCGGAGTAAAAAATCCACTGTCGGGAGTTCCGTCTAAATTTAAGGTAGTAGCTAAAACCATCATAAACTTGTCACCAACGTGCATAGGATAAACCTCCGTATTCACATCCAGTTGCATGTACATATCGAATTGATCGCTCCTTGCTTCAATGCGATTAACTACAAACAATAAACATTTTATATACTCTTCAATAAGATCAAAACAAAGATAAATAAGATGAAACCGAAACAAAGACTTAACCTTTGTCAAATTTCTTGCCATCGGGATCGAGCTGATCAACCCTAAATATGTCTTCAAACAAAGTTTCAACCATCCTTCAGACACGAATTAAATTCACCTATAAAACAGAAACTTACTAATTCAAACGTATTATGCTATTGCACAGGGGTGAGAGAAATAACCAAACCAAACTGTTAGCATAAACCAAACCGAACCGAAATTAACACAAAACCGAAGTAACAGAAAATTGGTTATCGGTTTTTTTTTTTTTACATCCTCGGGTTCGCTAAGCAGTTAACGCGGAAAAATATCGGATATTGGCCAAGGACCGATATTTGAGATATCGGTAATTTAAATATGATGTAAAATTCACATATATAGCAACTTAACACTAATAATTCAGTAAACTCTCCTCCTACCAGGCTACCATTAACAAATTAACCTTTAACAACTTGCAGAACACTAACAACCGTAGCAAGTAGGAACTGATTTAGACTTAAAACACTAACATTGAACACTAAAAATTGATAATTAAGACTTAAAACACTGATATCGGGAATATTGGTGATACATCAGTCAAATATCAGTCAATATCGCCGATATTATCGGTACCGATAGTTTACCAACCGATATATCAGCGATATCGACTGCATAGTATTTTTCATATAAAATCCAGCTTTTATACCTCCATTTAATAATGAATTTCATGTTTTGCGGCTCAATTTCAGGTAATTATACATAAATTTAATGTATTTATACCTCCGTTTCGTGTATTTCTAAGAAAAAGTTTTAGCCTAGCTTTAGTTTTGGTTATTAACCAGAGTTAACAAAACCGAACCAAAAACCGACTGACTAACAGAATTAACTGGACCGAACCAAAAACCGACAAATTAACGGAACTGAATCCAGCCAGCTACCTTTGGTTTCAGTTTTCGGTTTCTTCAAATAACCGAATAAAAAACCGAGAAACTAACCAAACCGATCACTAGGCATTCAGCTATATATGATATATGCTCACACCTAATTGAATTGAATTGAATTGAATTGAATTGAATTGATCAAAATTAAACCTAATTCATTCAACATAATCAATAACTAACTAACTAACAGGTTCTTAACGATGATGACGGAAAACATAATTAGATTGATGGAACTTACAGGTGATTACTGGACGAGCAGAACTGGACTACTGAATGGTCTGTTAGGGTTTATATTATTCTAAATCGGGTTATCGGGTCGGTAAGTTGAAATGGGCCCAATACTAATGGATGACAGACATCATCATGGACCTGGGCCTAACTAAAGGTGCATAAATCGGGTTTTTCAAACACCGGTTTCGGGTATGAAACCGGGTTCGAGTATTGGAAAATCAGGTATTAGCAATACCCGAGTCGGGTCCGGGTCCGGGTATTGTCTCTAACAACCATACCCTATGCATCGGGTTTGGGCCGGGTATAGAACCGGGTATTTGAATCCCTTGTTTTCGGATATTGAAAAAACCTATTTTCGGGTTTTTTCAGGATTTTTTCCGGGTATTTTTCGGGTATAAACTGGATTTTTTAGGGTTGTACTTTTTAGGGGTTTTTTTCGGGTAATTTTCATATATTTTTCGGGTATAGATCTGGTAATTAAAAACCCCGGTTTCGGGTATTACCAGGTACAAATCGGGTCCGGTTCGGGTACAGGTTTTGGTACCGAAATGCATACTCCATTCGTATCATGCAGGTATGGTCGGGAACGTGTTCGGGTATTAAAACCCCGGATATAAAAAAACCTGGTTCCGGGTTTTTTTTCAGGTCCGGTTACGGGTTTGGGTTTTTTGTTCACCTCTAGGCCTAACTACTATCATAATATAATTTTAATATCTATTAAACGAAGTGGAGTGCCCGGTGTTTACGTCCTCTTGAGAAGTTAGTTGGTCAAGTGGTAAGAGGCATGTCCTGTCCTCCCTTACCTTAGTGAAAACACGAGTACGATTCTCACTTGGACCAATTCAAATGACATTTGGACGAATCAAGGCTTTTAATCACAAATTTAAACCTGACAGTGTTTACAGATTCCCACTTGGGCCAATTTGATGTATATAGCAACACACATAAAGACTCAAGTCTAGCTTTAAGCTAGTTAAGATTACGAGACGTTCACGGTCTGATTCAAATTTATCTTGATACAAATACTACGGGTAACCAAAACCGGTTGAGTTGGTTAGCTAGGTCGAATCAATCAAACCATCCAACAGCCACAATCGAACCATATAAATCTCAAACCCACCGCTTTAATTCGGCTTAGACATTTTTTATCGCGTTCTACACATGCAAAAAAAAAAAAAGTCAACTACTAGTGTGCTTTCTAATTTCTATCATCATTCAACATCTTACAACTCCATGGTATATTCAAACCAGTTAGTAACCCTTTTATACATACACGACACACGACATAAAACAACAACATCGTTTGTTCATTCTCGTTTGTCTTCTGCAAGAACCTCAGTTAGCCCGATAAGATGATCAGTGGAACCCAGCCCTTTCTTTTCCTTCCTTTCCATCATTGTCGTTCCAGCTTCACCGCCGTCCACTTTCACTCCTGTTGTAAGTGATATCGCCTCCTCGTCATAGTCATCTCCTGTATCCCCTGCATACGCATATCTAGAATCCACATGAAAAAACATGTTATTCCTTAAACTTTACAAAACTAAACACTATTGTAAACCCGAGTAGGAAAATGGGTATAAACGTGTTTGCAGGTAGAGGTGTAAATGAGGCAAGATGCTAATGAGCTACTTGATATCGGCTAGCTAAAAGCTCGAATTGAGCCGAGATTAAACAAGCTTGAGCATAAAAACAAAAGCTTGTTTAAAATAACAAGCCCGAGACTGAGCTTCACTTATCAAGTTCGAGCTGGCTAGCAAGCTTAAACGAGCCCAGTTTTTGTATATATTTTATTTAAAAATATATATTTATGAAAGCTAATATTATATATAAAATATGATAAAAAAACTAAATAATATGCTATATTATTTATATAAATTATAATTAAAATATATTAAAACTTATAAGTTTATATATACAGACAAGTTAAGCTCCAGCTTTGAAAACTACGCACCAGCCGAGCTCGAGCTTTGGAAAAAAAGCTTGAAACAAGCCGAGCTCAAGCCTAGACGAGCTAAGACTCGGTTTGTTTAGAACCCTACTTGCAAACACTGCTTCTGTCTGTTACGAGCAGTGTAGAGAGAGAGAGAGTGAGAGAGAGAAACAAACAGAATTAGGTATCAATTTCATAGATGATCCCCAATTACAACAGAGTTAGGTATATAACGAACGTAACAGACTCGTCAACTATTTACAACACAGACCCTCACTGTTACTACACTGACACAACGACCCTTCCTACTTTCAACAATTACAAAAGAACCCTCTTATATTTTCTATTTCGTATCATTACACCCCGCCCAATTAAAGTCTTGACCTCAAGACTTAAATTCGGGAAAACGTAACTTGAATTCTGCAACATCTTCCCAAGTAGCCTCTGAAACTGGAAGCGAATGCCAATGAACCAAAACTTGCGTTGAAGCCCGATGACCTTTTTTGTACACTCGTTGTTCTAGAATTGTAGCAAGTTGAAACTTAAATCTTGGTTCAACAGGAATGGGAATAACCTGTTGAGTGAGACATGAAATGTGTGATGAACTTGAACATCATTTGTAAGCCACTGGACCCATTCTTTCAAGCACCAAAAATGGGCCATAGTACTTAGGAGACAATTTTGAAAATTTATTATATCTCATAGTAGATTGACAATAGGGATGGATCTTAACAAATACCCAATCACCAATGTCAAACACTCGTTCAGAACGTTGTCGATCTGCCAATTGTTTCATTCTATTCTTAGCCCGAAGTAAATACTGTTTAAGAATAGAAATCATTTCTTCCCTATCACAGCATAACTCATCGACTGCTGCCACTCTAGCATCTTTAGGAATATAAGGTATGAATAAGGGTGGTGCATAACCATATAAAGCCTGAAAAGGTGTCATATTGATGCTTGAATGATGGCTAGTGTTGTACCACCATTCCGCAAGGGATAACCATTTACACCAATCCTTCTCTTTACCCATAACCATACACCTCAAGTACGATTCTAAACATCTGTTTACAATTTCAGTTTGTCCGTTTGTCTGTGGATAGTAGGCAGTGGATAAAGCTAAGGTGACTCCATGTAACCGTGTGAACTCCTTCCAGAAGTTGCTCAGAAAAATTGGATCTCTATCCGAGACTATAGTGTCGGGCCACCCATGCAACTTAAACACATAGTCTAAAAAAACTTGAGCTACAGCTGTGGCTGAATATGGATGGCTTAATGGAATGAAGTGAGCATGCTTGGTAAGTCTATCCACCACTACAAAAATAGTGTCTATACCTTGAGATATTGGCAGTCCACCAATGAAATCCATTGATATGTCTGAAAAGATGAATTTTGGAGTGTCAAGAGGTTGCAACAAACCGGGACTAGCCACATGTTCAGATTTAGATCTTTGGCAGACTTCACATTCTTTGATAAATTGTCTGACATGTTTAGAGACCCCTTTCCATGTAACAAAGTCTTTAATTCTCTGCAAGGTTGAATGGACACCTGAGTGACCAGCCATTGGAGTTGAATGACAAAGGGTAATTATGTCATTTTGCAGCTGATCATCTTTGCCCACCATTAAACTGTTACCTTTGATTAAGGTATGACCGGTCCATTTATAATTTCTAACTAACTGCCCTTCTTTTAACCTTGCAATAATATTCTTGAGCTTCTCATCATTGGACCAGTTCTCCAATGTAGCTTTAATTCTATCAAATAGGGATTCATCCTATACTCTTGACAAGGCATCAGCAGCCAAATTTTCACAACCTTTTTTGTATGAAATTTCGTAATCATACCCCAACATTTTAGACAGCCAAACATGTTGCAGAGGTGTAGTGACCCTCTGATTAAGTAAAAACTTCAAACTTTTTTGATCAGTTTTTATGATAAAATGACCCATGGATAAGTAATGATGCCACTGCTTGACTGCAAATAGGATGGCCATCAATTCCTTTTCGTAAACTGACCAAGTTAGTTGTTTTGGTGAGAGCGCTTTACTGATAAAGGCTATAGGATGCTGATGCTGCATAAGAACTGCACCTATACCTTTCGCTGAGGCATCTGTTTCTAACACAAAGGGTAGGGTGAAATCTGGTAAAGCCAACACAGGTGGAGATATGAGAGCTTGTTTAAGTTGGTTAAACGACATAGTGGCTTCATTCGACCATTTAAAAGAATCTTTCTTAAGCAGATCAGTTAAGGGTTTTGCCAATATGCCAAAAGATTTGATAAATCTTCTGTAATACCCTACAATTCCCAAAAAACCCCTCAATTGTTTAATGGATGAAGATATAGGCCAAGCTTTAATTGCTTCTACCTTTTTAGGATCAGTTGAAACACCACCATTGGAAATTATGTGGCCTAAATACTCAACATTAGTGCCACCAAAACTGCACTTAGATTGTTTAGCATACAACTTATGCAACCGAAACAGTTGGAACACCTCCTCTAAATGTACCAAATGCTGATCCAAAGAGCTGCTATAGACCAAAATATCATCAAAAAACACTAGTACGCTCTTCCTCAATAATTGATGAAATGTTGTGTTCATCAATGACTGAAATGTAGCAGGAGCGTTTGTGAGGCCAAATGGCATCACCAGAAACTCATAGTGTCCCTGACGAGTTCTGAGTTCTGAAAGCGGTTTTATGGATATCAGCCTCATTCATTCTTATTTGATGGTACCCAGATCTAAGATCCAACTTAGAAAACACTTTCGCTCCCCCTAATTCATCAAATAGTTCCTCTATCAAAGGAATAGGGAATCTATTTTTTATAGTTGCATTGTTAAGCTTTCGATAATCAATGCATAGTCTCCAAGTATTGTCTTTTTTCTTAACCAAGACCACTGGAGCAGCAAAAGGACTAGAGCTATTTCTGATCACCCCTGTATCAAGCATTTCTTGAACAGATTGTTCAATGATATCTTTTTGCATTGCCTGATACCTATAACTTTTTTGATTAATAACCGTACCTTCATCTTGCAATGGTATTTTATGGTCACAATCCCTATGGGGTGGTAAACCAGATGGAGTTTTGAAGATATCTTCATATTCTTGTAAGAGTGAATCCAACTTAGGTTCTACCATAGCGTTTGTTATAGCAGCAGAGTGCTGGAATTGACTGTTCTGCCCTTCAGAAGTGTGCAGTTTAATACTCAGTAATTGAGCCTTAGAAACATCTCCTTTATGTAGCAATTCATGCATCTTTATGTTGGAACATAAAGAGATATTATTATCACAACCCTTAAGCTGATGATCTATACCATCAATCTTGAATTGCATGGTGAGATTTTTGAAATTCCACACAATATTGTCAAGATTGAGTAACCATTGCACACCCAAAACCATGTCATAGTTTTCAAGTGGAATAACAAATACATCAGCTCTGAACCACATACCTTGCATAGCCCATTGAAAATCCGGACAAATCTTAACACAGTCTAACTGATTTCCATTGGCTACCCCTACCGTCATACTCTTAATCTCTTTTAGAGGACAGTTCAGTTTTTTGGCTAAATTTTCATTGATAAAATTGTGTGTTGATCCAGAGTCGATTAATACATGGATTTGTCGTGTTCCTACAGTACCCATAACCCTCATGGTGGAATAGGAATGAATTCCTGTTAGAGCATGAATAGAGATTTGAGGCTCTAAATTGATGGGTTCACAAGGTGTAACAGGTTCATGTGTTTGAATGATCTCTTCGTCATTTCCTATTACTTCTAATACAAACAATTGTTTATTCCTACAATTGTGTGTTGGAGTGTATTTTTCATTACACCAAAAACACTCCCCTTTGGATCTCTTATTTTCCATTTCTTTACTAGAAAATCTTCTGGTTGTTAATTTTTGGCTAGTAGGTGGAGTAGGAAGCAAGGGTAAATGGGAGGTGTGAACTGGTGGTTTGACAGTAGACAATGGTGTAGGGTTAAGGGTAGAACTGGAATTATTAAAAGGTTTGGCATAGGTTTTAGGCTGATATGAGACTTTTAAATTGGTTGCATTCTGCTTCTTGGCAAGCAAGTATGCTTCTTTCATGGTTTTTGGATCAAACATGCCTATAGGACCTCCTATTTCAGGTTTTAATCCCTTAAGAAAAATACTAACAGCATATTCTTCAGCTATTGTAACCCTAAGCAAGTTTTCATCAAATTGGTCACAAAAATCTTCTAATAATCCGGTTTGGACGGTAGAAATGAGAATACCCATAGCATCATTGAAAAGAGTAGATGAAAAACGGTCAGTAATGGTTCTTGAGTACTCAGACCAAGACACAGTAGCAATTTGTCTGTTTTTGATGAAATTATTATGCCACTTCATTGCTTTACCCTCCAAATTGATAACAGCATAACGTACCTTGTAATTTTCAGGAGTCTCATCGACATCAAAGAAATGTTCGCATTTACAGATCCAGTCCTCCACTTCCTCTGTAACGTTGAATTTGGGGAATTCGATTTTGCCTAATCGAAACAGTCTTTCTGTTCTTGAGTTATTGAAATTTTGATTCGCCGTCTGATTTGCATCTGGATTGCTTGTTGAATTGTTGTTATTTACCAATTTGTCAAGAATTTGACGAATGTCGGTGAATGACTGCTCAGCCTTCTCAACGAACGCGTCAAACTTCAACAACGACGTGTGATGATCTCTAAGGGTTTTATCGACTTCTGCTTGACTTCTTGTTGTCGTCATCGTGAATTGAATGAATACTGGTACGAATTGGAATTCCGGTGGAAAGAATTGAACTCCGGTGATCAGAATTCAAAGATAGAATCGAAAATCGGAATCGCGATTATAAAACTAGACTTATTACAATAACTATATAAAGTCGTTGCCCTTTAAAAACTGTATTTTTGCGGCTTTCAAACCATTTGACTTGTTCTGACTTTTGAATGAAGCATAACATGAATCAACCAAGGATACAAGTAAACGGGCAAAACCAGCCACTTCTATTTTGTCCAATAAATTTAATAGAATACCCTCCAAGAATGAAGTTAAAGAATCTTGTGAACCCATATCAACATTACTCGTTTTGTGTTATTATGACAATGGGAAAATAAAATGGCGGTAAAAAATTGTCAAATTGGAAATTCAATTACGAAAGAAAGAGTTTTATACAATTTAAAAGGAAACATAGATAAGAAATAGAGGGGGCAAAATGGGAATATAAAGGGGTCAGTTCAAAACAGGTAAATTTTTGTAAGGCTTAGGTTAGCCCAAACTACTTTTTGTACAAAATTGTAATTATCAACAAATAAAAAGATTACCTAGTGGGATTGCGGGAAGGAGCCCAAAGAACGCATATAACTACCAAAAGAAAGAAAGCAAGCAGTGACCAGACAGCAGGGATAATCCAGGAAATACGCCATAGCTCGCTTATTGGGTCGGTTGCATTAAAGTATAACTGTAGCATTCATTGATGAATTACAATTAGAAGAAATAATAAATCCACAATTATATCTTATAAAAATATAAATGGTACCTCATACCCAATCCAAGCAATGGAAATAAGCACAAAAAGAGCAAGTGCGTTTGTGAACTTTCTGTAAACCTCCAGTTTTGCAATGCTTCTCCTCATCTAATAATAAATATCATATTTAACACACAGATATTTAATGCCAAATACGTAAGAGATTGAACATAAAGTCACATTATTACTGAAATAATAGAAGTGTTTTTTGATGCATACGGCCTCCTAAATCACATTATATAAAACAATATCCAACTGTAACTGAAATAAACTAACCATATATCACTTATATCAAAATGTAAAAGAAAAAAAACATAAAGTGTTTTCAGGAGGCCTGTAAAAGAACCGAACGAGCACGAAGAAAGCATTTTCATGTTCATTCGTTTAACTTTATCCGCACAATCAAACACAAGCAATTAAACGAATGGGGTTTTCTTGGTCATGCTCGTTTGCTAAAAAGATGTGTATGGCCCTGTTCATTTATGTCTGTTTGTTAACAGTATAAGCGAACGGTTCAAAAACATAAATGAATAAACATAACTTAACATAGAAAAAAGAACATAACTGAACTAAAACCAATTAAAAGTAAATGTGAACGTGTTAGGCCAAAAAAACATTTTCAAAAATAGTAGTAGTAATGGGTAAAACATTAAAATTAATACATTAACGAATGTATTCATTTAAAACGAATTTAAATGAATAAACATAAGTGAACGTTCACAAACATAAATGAACGATTAAGACACGTGTAGATGTTTGTTTGTGGATTTGTAAACGAACTTCCCACTGCACAGTTCACTTCAATTCGCCTACAGCAGTTCAACCCAACAAGGTTTCGACCCATACAAAAAAAAGATTATTTTTTTAAATGAATTCATTAGGAAGAAAACATTACCTGAAGCTTCTCCAACGTCTTGGATAAAGAAGAAAATATCCACAAAATAAACCAAGCATCCAAAAACGCAACCGGCAACACAAAGTACAATTTCGTCCTTCCAGAAAAATCATTAATATTCCCCAAATGTTCAACAACCTCAAGCGACTCAGAAACAACAAAATAAGCAAAACCGAGTATCAACACTTTCGAGGTCACACCACCTAGCGTGGGCCTCACCACACCGTATCCCATCGCCACCACCAACAACAATAACCGAGAAAGCGTCTTTTTAACAGCACTAATTGTAACCGCCCATAAAGTAATACCCACGGGCCGACTGCCGGTAACACTAAGATTTGAATAATCAAAGTACCAAAACGCCATTTCACACATCCCAAGAGCAATTACAGCCGAGATATGATAATGCAATTGCATTATATCTTTCCAAAATTGCACAAATCGTAAAAACCAACCAAGCCCGAGAATAAGATAAGCTAACGACATGAACCCATAAAACGTCATCAACGGAACCATTTTCCCGGGTAAATACCCGTCGGGATTTCGCCACACGGTTTTTCCGGTTATTGTTGTACCTTTGAGTTGTGGATCACAATACATAAAATAAAGATAATACATACCAGTTTTATCTATCTCAACCGATTGAGGAGTCATTTTAACTTCTTGATTATTTCCTTCAAAGAAGGTTTGGATACGTTTCGGCCATTCAGGGTTATTTTCGTCTTTTTGGATAATAACTTCGCCTACTGTGCAGGATCTCTCTGCTGAAAGCTTTGGGTTGCAACATAACACATTGGAATTGTTTTTCAGAAAATTGCCACCGATTCGTTCGGTATCTTTTACCTCGAATATAATTGCTTCAATTAACCCGGTTCTACTCTGCATCTCATTTTGAATTTTGGCTGATTCAGCTGTCCTTTTGAAGGATACACTTTCAAATCTGAAATGTCAAGATAAAAGCTTTTAAATCTTTTACTCAATTTAAATATCATCAGATTTCAGTATGGGTATACATATTTGAGCACAGCGAACAAATGCACAAGAAGGCGATATAAGACTGACATAATAAGAAACAATTTATTGGAGTTATAATACAACTTAAAAGTCTACTTATAATGCCAAAAACCTCCTAGATAGTTTTATTCTAAGAGTTTGACTATTATTGTATCTACTAGTCAAGAGTCGTATTGTTATTTTAGTCATAACTAATGCACTAGTCATTTTCTAATTTCTAATAATAAACAAAACAAAAAATTGCTTGCAGCTCAGCCTGACTTGACTTAATTCGATCTCTGGTCAGCGCATTAAGATCCATTATGAGATCAATTATAGGAAATTAGTTAAAATAAGCACTGTTACAGCGAGGAGTCAATACTCAATAGTATATAAACTGTATAATACACATTAATGATTAAAACATTAATATAAGATGTCCATATAAGTATATAACTTCATTAATCAAAAGTTTCTCCGCAACTAAAAATTAAAATTTTCAGCATACCTAAAGAAGCTAAACTTATGGCTAGCAGAAATAAATCAAACATTTAAGAAAATGAATCTTGGCTTGTAAACGAACTGTTCTCGGTGGGACGTTCGTTTATATATGTCTATTTAATAAACAAACCAACTCGAACAAATATGTTTTGTTCATTTAATTAAACAAACGAACAGGAACACGCGTTTTCGCACTTCAATAATGTAGCTGGTGAACGTCCGTTTATGTTCTTAGTTTACGTTTGTTCCTTCATGTGCTGTCCAATCATGTTATAGTTTATTTGTTCATGCTCGTTTATAGGTTTTAAACAAACGACCATGAACAAACACGAAAACGCCTACCATTCAACTTCCTTATCTTAACTTATATTCGTTTACGTGTGTTCAATTACGTCCGTTTTAGTTCATTTGTTTATATCCGTGTGCTTGAACTGTTTGTTTAGGTTTTAAACAAACAAACAAACAAACACGAAAACGACCGTTGAGTCCGTTTACAGGCCTGAAAACAACTAATAACATCCCTATCAATTCTATACACTGTCCTCACATATTCAATCACTCAGTCAACCTTCAATTTCAGTCACCTTAATAATAACAATAACAACAATAACAATAACAATAACAATTTCAATAACAATAACAATAACAATAATAATAATAATAATAATAGCTAATAATAATAATAATAATAATAATGATAATGATAATGATAATATAATAATAATAATAATGCTAATAATAATAATAATAATCATAATGATAATGCTAATAATAATAATAACTGTAAAAAAACCTAATGAAGGATTTGCCGGCGAGAGGTTTAATATCGGTGTTGTTGAGATCATGATCTTCGTGACGTTTAGAGGCGAATAAGCCTTCGCTGCCGCCGTGAAAGAGGTAGGCGTTCAACTGTGGCGTGAATAACTCGCGGCGGTACTCGTGAATCGAAGCTTTGATCGGTGCAATTGAGAAGCTGAAGAAGAATAATAATAATAATATTATAAAACCTAGGTACAGTAATAATCGATCGCCATTGTAGAGTCTCATTTCTCTCTGTATGTAATGTATATCTGTGTGTGTGTGTAATGAATACTCTAGAGCTCGGTTACGGACTTCCGAGTTCCGATACGAACGTCGGGTAGGTAATTTTTTAATCGTTGATAGTTACGAAAACGGAAATGTCGGTTTTTGAGTTTTTTAAAACATTTTGGTTTCGGATGTTTTGGTTTTTTGTTATGATTCGGTTTTGGTTTTTGAGCTTGAAAATTTTGGGTCGAATAGAATAAAAAGAGTTGGTTAAAAAATAAATGGTTTTTTTTTTCCGAATATTTCGGTTTTGATGTTTGGTTTCCGTTTTTGGGTTATGTTTGGCTCGGTTTGGTGTTGGTTTTTTCTGTTTTGATATTAGGGTTGGAAAATTTTGGGCTGTGGATAAAAAGAGGTTGGCAAAAATAATGAATTTGGTTTTTTTGGTTTTGATGCTTGGTTTAGGTTTGGTTTTGTTTTTTTGGTTTATGGTTGGTTTGGTTTTTCAGGTTTTGATATCTAGGCTTGAAAATTTTGGGGTGAATAAAAAAGGTTGGTCAAAATTAATGATTTTTTTCGGTTTTGATATTAGGTTTAGGTTCAATTCGGTTTTGGTTATTTCGAATTTTATATTATGTTCAATTCGGTTATGGTTTTTCCGACTTTGATATCTTGGCTTGAAAATTTTGGGCCGAATAAAAAAAGTTTGTCAAAAATAATGAATTTGGTTTTTCGGTTTTGATTTACGTTAGGTTTGGTTTTGGTTTTTTCGTGTTTTTTGTTTATGTTTGTTTCTATTTTGATATTTGGACTTGAAAATTTAGACCAAATAAGAAGTTGGGCAAAAGCTAAATGAATTTGGGCCCACTTAATGAAATTGGGCCTAAAAGTAGTGGATCGTGGATGCATGGTAAGTTGGTAACAATAATATTCATTCTTTGTGACAAATCACATCATAGAAATTAGAATTAGAATGAAAAAATAATTGAAATTATGTATCTGTTTTGCAAATATAGGAAAATTCGAGTTTAAGAACTGATTCAACATGTTTTTTAAAATATTCCTTTTGATAAGAATACATAATTGAGTGGGAATCCTATACAATTCTAAAGAAAAGCTAGTATGAATCATGTCCCAATATCCATCTCTTTGGCCATTAGGCCATGCACCTAATGTTACAAAAGCAAGAGCACTACTAAAATAATCTATATTATATGTGTTTTAATTATAATATCAAGGAGCATAAATGAAAAAAAATTACATAAACTAATACGCGAAAATAGTGATGTAAGCGAGTCGGGATGTGTTTAAACACGATTAAGTTTGAGTTTGGATTTCGAGTTTGGATTTCTGTAGTGCAAGAAAGTTCAAACTCAAGCTCCGCTTGTATCGAATTTTAGTTATGTGGTTTATCAACTCATGAGTGTTTAGAGGCTCAAGTTCGTCGCGTGAGGAATTTTATTGGGAAGTACGACTTATATATAAGAGATTATCAGTTAATTATATTATGTTAATAACTAAAGTAACGTTGGTAATCACAAGATTAGTTATATAATAATAATAATAATCCAACATAAAGAAAGTTTCACAATATATAAGTAACAATAATGATATTGTAACTGCTAATGATTTCATGACATTTAACCTATCTTGTTTCAAATATACATGTAATGGCTTTACACATGTTTTTAAATTGTCACATGTATAAGCATGTATAAAAGATAGACAACTATAAAATTGTGTTTCATCAATTATTATATATAATAAACAATAAATTTCAAAACAAAAAATATATATATACGTCATTCATAATATCCGGTAAATGTCACATTAAACGTGTTTCAAGGAGAAACAAAGTGAAAAATTTGTTTGTAACTTTTGGTAAACGTTAATGTCATGTGTAGACATGTGATACGTATTGATAAATTATAATTACCGAAAAAACATCTTGGATGGTCATCGCCGTTTAAAAAAGTAATAATAATACATAAAAGGATGAATAAGTATTTTAGTTAAATAAGTCTTTCCTTTTTCTTACTTTTGATGACAACATTTCCACTAACTTTAAAAAGATAATATTGTGAATCCAATTCATTTTCCATAAATTGGGGAGGTGCGATCATAAAATCAGTTCAATTCCATCAATCTTTTTGTTGCATATCAAATGGAGAAGATGACACTTCTTCATTATATGGACACCATTTTGGTCCCTTTTAGCTTCTTTGTTACATTTGGTTACCATGCTTATCTTTGGTACAAGTTTAAGACAAAGCCATCTTGCACCACCATCGGCGTTGAATCGATCAAGCGAAAGCATTGGCTAAAAGGCATGAAACAGGTATCGGTTAATTACGCTTTGTGGCTTGAAACCCTAATTTTGAGAGTGTTTTTTATGTGTTTGTTAACATCAAAAAGATTTTAGACTTGAATATGGCCATAAATCAAGAAGAATTTAGACTATATGAGTTTTGTTAAATCAATAAAAAAAAACCTGAAGTTGAATATGATCTTTGGCGGATCAAGATGATGTTGAAAAATAGTTCCATAAACAAACTTAACGTTTGGTTGAATCGTTCACCTTGAATAATAAACGAACTGCCATGGTTAAAAAAAAAGTGTATTCATTTAACTAGACCGAGAGAGCATGAACATATGATATGTTCGTTCATTTTTTTATGTTTGTTCATTTATATTGGTTCATGTCCTTTTATATGTTCATTAATTTATATTTATTCAAAGATGAGTCCAACCTATTTTATAACCATAACCCTATCCGGTCTATTTTGTTGTATACTTCAAAGTTTTTATTGATGATATTTAAACTTTAATTTGGAAATTTTTGTTAACTTCTTTCTAGTTACTACCCATTTATGTATGTTTGTTCTCGTTTGTGTTCATTTGTTCGCTTACAATATAAGCGAACGTGAACTTACTCACTTTCTTAAAGAACGAACACCAACAAGAAAATATGTATGTTTGTCCATTCATGTTCTGATCCTAATCAAAACCCTAACTAGTCATGACTTATTGTGTGTTTCTTGATCAGGGAGATGATAACAAAGGTAACTTAGCAGTACAAAGTTTGAGAAACACATTGATGAGCTCTATACTAGCAGCTATGGTCACATCAATTATAACAGTTGCATTGGCTGCTTTGATAAACAACACTTATAGCGGAAAAGATCTATTCACCAACCCATTCTTTGGGTTACATACCACTAAAATCCTTTTCTTAAAATATGGCTCAACCTTTCTCTTCTTGTTAACTAGCTTCCTATGTAGCTCTATGGCCATTGCAACTTTGATTGATGCAAACTACTTGATTTATGGTTTGGGAGCTGAACCCGATGCCGAAGATGTATCATCACCATCACCATCACCAGCGTGGTCACCTGCCTCGTCACGTAAATACACTAGGGATATTTTGGAAAGAGGGTTTATTCTAGCGGTTTTTGGGAACAGGATGCTTTGCATCACGCTCCCGTTGCTTTTTTGGTTGTTAAGCCCGGTGGTGTTCTTTATCGCTTCGGTGATGTTAGTTTGGGGTCTTTATATGCTTGATTTTGTTAATGTTGTTAGTTGCTACTAAAGTACTAAATACTAATAAGTGGAGTCTTTTAACAAAATGAACTTGTAAGCATCATTTGGTTCATTGGTTGTGATTGTGTGAATCTTATATATTATCTTTGATCACTAGCTATAAAATCCATCACAACATCCATGTATAAACGAGACGATTTTCACTGGTGAACGTATACGTTGGAAATCCCTAGTGAAAAGGGTTCATTGGTAATCCATCAGTGATAATTTTTAGGAATACATTGAGTGCATAATGAGTTTATGACGGGTTACCGATGGATTTTACCGAGAGATAGATAACCTATGACGGGAGAGTGACATCGTGAGATTACCAACAACTATGTTTACCCGGTTGAAGAGGTTTCCACCTACGACGGGTTTTTCAGTCGGACCTGAAGCGTCACATAACTATGGGCGGTTGAAATCTTGTAATAGATGCACTCAAAAAAACACGGGTGTTCAAAAAAAATATATCTTTTACATTTTATATATCATAACTTTTTATTAGATGTATTTTTAGGTGTAAGTTTTAGATGTATATATAAAGCCATTTTGTCTTATGTTTTCGTTGGTAACTTGTTAGATTGCTTTTAACTTTTAATCAGTTAGATGTCAAAAAAATTTGCAATTTAGTTTTGACTCAATCCTGACATCTAAAAAAACTTTAGTAAAGTGAGTAATAACTTAGGGGCTGTTTGGCAAGGGCTGAACCATTAAGTGCTGAACCATTAAGAGATCTGAATGATTAAGTGGTTCTGGACCAGTAAGTGCTGAACCAGTAAGTGTTGTTTGGTTGAACCTCTGAATGGCTGTGCAGAATGACTATTTTACCCCTCTGAACTATTTTACGCTGAACGAAAGATATCTGTTTAGTCTGAGCTATTAATAACTATATTGAATGACCAAACTTTCGTTATAACCAACCAAAATACATCTTAATACAAACTTTGGCTATAACCAACCAAAATACATCTTAAAAATAGTTCACCATTAGTGTGCATCAATTGTAAGAGTACTAAAGGTAATCCGACTACTAATAAAAAAGCACACAAACAATAGTCCTCAAGGCTTTTATGAACTTTGAATATACATTAAATGATTTTGAACACACTTGATCAGTTAACACTTAACACTTGCTCCAGAATAACACCACATGCACATTCAATAACATTTGCTTTAGGATTGGGAATATCACATTCAAAACACCATATATGCTTTATAACATTTGCTTTAATGATGAGAAAATTTGGTCCCAAATTAGGAAATTAACAAAACCATTAAAATATCATAATAATCCAACATCAGACATCCCATGAAACACATTTGTTAACTGTTATATACAAAAGTTTTGGGTTTTCAAAAGCTATGATGTTGTTAAGTTCCTCTCTTTACAAAAAGACTTAACTACTAAATCATTCCTTCGGTATTCGATCTTCAAAAGATAAGACTTGAACTTGAGATGTTCATCTTCAAAAGTTATGTACTTTTGTTGGTTGATCCTTCAGTAGCTAGCACCTTTCCACTACATTGTTGACTTTGACTTTATGAAGTCAACACCCATGTCCTACATTTAGATCAGAATTCATTTTTATAACACCACATCATGAAGACTTTTTAGGGCCTGCTCAAGCTTTTGGAAGGCCTAAAGCGGATAGAAAAATGGGGGCCTTCTAACAAATTATTGCAAATTTAGTTAGTTTAAAAAAAAATTTAATGGACCTTAAAAATAATAAGACCTACTAATAAAACTCATAGTAAGATAATAATGATAACAACTTCAACAAAATGGTAGTAGTATGAAGTACTAATAAAAATGTTACCAGGCAGTTTGTTAAATAATATCAAAAGCATAACAAGCGAGGATTTCCTATTTCCAAATTTAATAAGTACACTTGCAACATGAATTAACACAACAACATGAATCAACACCCTCATTGTTCATCAACCAAAATCAAAACAATATGCTGTTTACTAATCCATCTGTTTGACCCGTTAGTGCATATACTCGCATATCTCAGTTGCAAGTACTATAAACACTTTGAACAAACTATAATATATGAGCATAACAATTTAAAACCAAAACTTCATGCCTAGTTCAAGTGTAACAACTATTTATGTTTAACAGTTTTAAATAAAATATTACTTTTATGCAGCTGCTGTAATAGGCTTATTTGACCTGCTTAACGACCATATTTTCTATGTTCTAAAATTCTTGAGAAACTAGACTTAGCAAGGTTTCCAACCCAAAAAGAATCATCTTAATCGGATCAACGGTTTATTTTATATGATAATTAGAAAAACTAGACAGATTCATAAGTTAATTGAAAATTCAGCTTACACCATTTTGTTATGCTGTTTGCACTGCAGTTTTCGAGTACCTACTGACCATATTTTCTCTTGTTATAAAAATCTGCGAAAAACTAGACTCAACAAGCTTTTCAACAATATAAAATACACCCCAAACGAACACTCCGTTGATTTAATATGAATATTCAAAGTTTAACAAAAATCTGAGTAAAAGCTGCGATTTTCAGCCTAGTGTTTCTTTTCTTTTCTGGATGACACAAGCAAACTCATTTCTTGATTTAAAACTCAGCTCACACATGTCTAGAAGTTTAAAACATCTTACAATGATCATAGACTAAGATATGTCAAGAACACTTCTAAATTCACGAAGTCATCATAAGAGTTAAGAAACTGAGCCTGACAAAGAACAATGGTACACTGAATACCACTTTCAGCCAACAACTTAACCCTAAAATTTTGCACCCCGCCCTTAACATTTTCCCAAACAACCAGAAACTTGAAAAAATAACCCAAAGAACACCGTAACTAAAGCTCAAATCTTTAGAACTGAACCCTAATCCCTAACAATTATGAGCAATCCTATCAATCTAATTAATTTGTTTTACCATCTTGAAAAGTCAACAATTCTAGATAGATGATTCGTACTTCAATTTTGTATTGATAGTGTGATAAAATCCTATTTTGTACAAAGCAATTTCATAAGTACTTCAATTTTCTAGATTTCATCCGAGCAGATAAAACACTGAAAGTTTAAACATCTTTTTTTTATTATCACATTCAGTTCAATTATAGGCTAATAATGATTTATAGTGTTTAATTTTGTAACTTGGAATAGAAAAGACGAGAACCTGATAGAAGTGGCTGAGAGAGGCGGCGCTGACCCGCAACAGGAACCGGCGATGGTGACAAGCGGCGGTTTCGGCCGGTGAGAGGCAGTGGTTATTAGGGTTAATGTGCTGCTGATATGTGGTAGAAGGAATGACTCAGGGCGGTGGGTAAAATGGTCTTCTTTTCCATTCAGACTCTTCTAAAAGCTGAATGATTAAGAGGTAACTTTTGATAAAACAAACACTCTTAATCTAACCGAATCAGACATTGGCATCTGAATGGTCCCATTAAGAGGCCAAACAAACCACCCCCTTAGCGTGAGACGTAATTTTCACTCGTTGCTTGGTTTGTTTACAACCTAACCTAACCGAACCAAACGACTGAAATCGAATCGAGCATTTTTCGATTGAACAACGAGTGATTTTCGAGCATTATTTAATTCTTTTACACTCTAAAAATTTCAATAAGTAACAAGTTTGATGGTTGTAAATAATATATTTTGCAATGCTGTAAAACTCACTAGGCGGTCCCTAGGCAGCCGACCCCCTTGTAGAGAGTACTCGGAGTACTCGGACGTGATAAATATAACATAAAATTATTGGATATTATATATATATATATTAAGATAAGCAAAATTCACGTCAAAATAAGCATAATTTATATGAAAAAATTCATGTTTTGTTTTTATTTTTAATTTTTTACTAAAAATAAATAACAAAAAAAAATAATTGTGGCCGAGTTGACCTTGGAGGCCGAGTAACCCCGAGTACTCCGACTTTTGACCGAGTTGGACCTTGGCGAGTAATAGTGGCCGAGTTGGAAAAAGGTGGCAAGGTTGATGTCCGAGGACCTTGGAATCGCCGATTCAAAGCCTTGGAATCCGACTTTTACAACACTGATATTTTGTAAACAAATTAGTAGTCTTTAGAAAACCATATAATATGTTGTAAAATTTTAGAAGACAAGTTTTAAGTGAGATATAATTAACATGTAAATAAACTTATAGTATTCTGAAAACTTACATCGAACTAATGAAACTATAAAATTGACGGAATATGAAAAAATTTAAAAGGATTTAAAATATTGTATACGTATATTTATGTGTGTTGTCTATATATTTATATATTTGTTCATATATAATTATATACACAATAAATTATTAATATTCGAGCCGAAGCGAACCGAGCAGACCTTTGCTTATTGCTTGGCTCATTTACAAACCAAACTGAGCAGAGCAGCTCGTTTACAATCGAGCAAAAAATTGAACATTCTTCGAGTGAGCGACGAGCAAGTTCTAGCGATAAAAAATTTCAAACGGCTCTAAGTGTCACGTAAGGAAATTATATAGGCCCGAGTTTGTAAGCCTCGTACGTAGCCCATTTGATAATTGCTTGGGCTTAAACAAGTTAGGCTAAGCCTAAGTGCCTAACAATAACATCTTGAAATCCACTAATCAAATATAATAGGTATATCTATCTATATAAATATAAAACTTGGTTAATATTTAGTACTTATTCTTTTTAAGTAGAAGGTTATAGTTAAGTGAAGAAATTTCACGCTAAATAGAAACTAAAGTTTTTATTCGTCGAGCTTATGACAAAAAAATAAAAGTTAAACGACTAATTCCTTTTTTTCCTTTTACTTTTTAAATTGAATTTTACAATCAGATCAAGCTATTGACTGTTATGTTATTCAGCTAACACAAAAATAAAATAACATTTGAATTTGCATGATTATCGATCAGTATGAATTATTTATTAAAATAAATAATTTGAAACCTAATTCCTAAATTTATCTTGAATAATATCTATACAATTTTGAAATAAAGAAACACAGAAAATACTTCGTCTGCATCATCATCTTTTTTTTAATATATTTTTTTTTATCTAGTTATCATTTAAAATAAGGAAAATATTTTATTGTATTGTTTCTTACAATTTATTAAAGAGAAAGAGGTAGTGCTTTGCGGGTCGCGTTTGTTGGAGTCAAGAGGTGGAAAAAGAAGCCTTTTCACATAATGCGAAACAGGGATGGGCTGTGGGCGCGGTATACAGTATATACAGTACCCTGATCATGAAATTTTCAATTTTCAAAAAAAATTGATACCAGTATAGAAAATGTTCAATTTGATATCAGTAATGAACTATACCGTACTAGCAATGTACCGATCCTGAAACACAAATAGTTGGTACCAACGATATTTGTTTCGGTACCGGTTTGGTCTGATACTTAGTACCATTTGCTAATCCCTAATGTGAAATTTGGACGATTACAAAGACATGTACTTGAAGATTCAATTTTTACTATCAAATTATAAGTTTTACATGAGATAAATTAGTTTCCATCAACGAATCGTTTCCAAAAGCTGCAGAACTCGATGATGTAAATGTACCAAAAAACAAAGATGCCGCACAACTACTTCGGCCTCCTGGTCGCCCGCCTCAGCCCTCCACAAGGCTTGGTACTGCATTCCACCATAAACTAAAAATATATACGATAGAACATGTTTGATAATTGTTTTGTAAAGAATCAAAACAATCTAATAAAAGAAAACTAGAAATAGGTTCAAATAAATCTTTTTAATCCAAAAAAGTTTTGGTTGCTAACTAATATTTAAAAAACAGATCTAAAATATAGTAAACTACATGACATGATTAGGACTACAGGTATAAAAATGTTACTATTAAAATAAGTATAAGTATAAAGTTAAAATAGTTTTAAAATAGGCGGCTATCATACTTTATTGATAAATTATACTTCACTCACTATAAAAAGACATACTTTAAGAATGTGCACACAGCTTTATAAATATACATGAAAATGTAGTTTAGTGATTAAAGCTAGAATAATAATTTAATAAATATGTTTTCTGGGTATGTTCTTACAAAGATAAAATGTAACATGTTGGTTAATTATATTATTCAAGAAAATAAATAATTAGTGAATAAAGCATTAAAGTAAAAAAACAATGATAAGAACATGAGATAAATAAGGGTATGAGCTAATTTATCACCATAAAATAGAATTGTTCAGTTCTCACTAATACACTTAACAATGATTCAATTACAATAATGATGTGTCACACCCCTTTTTTAAATGACAAAACTGATTCTATATAAAAAAATATATAGGTTTTCTGTCGTCGGTGAGTTATCGTGCACGACTCATTGAGCTATTTTCAGGAACACAAAAGTTTCGGAGTCAAGAGAACCAAATGTATCAAAAGCATATTAAGAAAATGAAAATGTGTTGATTTTAAAAATAAGAGTTAATGGCCATTTTTGTGACAACCGGTAATTTCCCAAACCCATAAGCTAAGTAATCAACCTAATAATTAGGTGATTGTAAATATTAAGCGCGTGCATTTGTTATGTGCGCCCTGCGCGAGCGCGCCATGTTAGTCAGCGCGTGCAGTTGTTATGTGCAACCTGCGCGAGCGCACCATGTTAAGAACCAGCGTGAGCATATGTTATATGCGCCATGCGTGAATGATTTGGCTTTATGTTTTCATGTAACTTAAACGTTATGTTGTCTATGGGTTGACCATCCCGCATGATGCTAAGGCGGGTGCATCCTACATCGTTTATGCGCGTGCGGAAGGAACTAACCTACCCGCATGGCGGGAACGTTGAGAGCTAGTTTGTCTGAAGCTCCAAGATGGAATTGACTTCAACATGACTGATCACTATGTTGAAATACCAAGACCACCTGGAGAATCTACAAATGAAACTCAAATGTCCCTAACTGCGAGAAGGTTACGCACCTACCCGCAGCAAAGACATGTCCTATACGCAGAAAGCTATGCGCACCAAGTTATACGCGCAGAACACTTGGTCTATTCTCCAGTTAAGGAGATTACTCCCCCGCCCGAAAGGAAACAGTAGCGTGTTTCAGAGATTTTCCACTTTTTACTGTACACTGACAAAAGTACCTGAAAAAGCACACTGTAACATGAAAAGTCAACTGTCAGCCACCCTATTCTCACCAACCCCAGACCTGCATGTTCTGTCCAAATCAAATCAAAATCTTTTATCCACCACTCCACTCTTAAGTAAATAATAATAACTTCCATACTTTATCATCATTACATTTAGATATGAAAAGATTTCAATCCCCTAAAGCAAGGGATTGTGTTCCCTTGAGTTTGCCTATAAATTTGTAGCCTAAATTATCACCCAAAACACACTTCAAAGAACTACAAACTTGCACTAATCCTTTCCCAAGCATCCGTTGTTTCCAGCTCCGATCCTGTTACTAGGTAAGCCGAGAATATAACCTTGAGACCTACTATCCAACCCTTATATTCTCCTATTTCTTGATCTAATATATATACTTGTTATTTAATCGTATTCTAGACCTTCGATTCCGAGGCCAACACCAAGAAAACCCGAATCTCGATTAATCCCTTAACAAGAACCACAGGTGAGTCTCACAGCCCCTATTTTCACTGTTTTTAAACTGCTTTCGGGGCGAGGGACACGTACTTAAATAATGTTTTATCATGGTATACTTACAAGCTATGCAAGCGATTATGTGTTTAAGTTATGTTTCATGATGAGCAATGCAAACGGTTATCTAAGGTTTTCAATGTATGTGCGCTAGAACTCGAGTAAGTGATCACTTTACCATTGGAACTCTAAGGGTAGGGACTGCTGGTTTGATCCGCCCACTCGTAGGGGTCGCACCTCTTTGCATGGACGAGTGCCTGGCATGGGGCAGTACTATGGGGTTGAGCCCGCTCGTAGGGGTCGCGCCTCTTTGCATGGACGAGCGCCTTGTTTTCCGGCACAACGTCTGCGCGTAACCCGCGGGACGGTATCCATAGCTCGTAGGGGCAATGCCTCTTTGCATGGACGAGCACAGTTTCTCAGAATTGTTCGCAGCGTAACCCGCGGGACAGTATCCTTAGCTCGTAGGGGCAATGCCTCTTTGCATAGACGAGCATAGTTTTCCAGAAACGTCTGCGCGTAACTCGCGGGACGGTTTTACGTTATTTAGCTCGTAGTGGCTGCGCCACTTACATAGACGAGCACCGTATCCAGAATTTGTTCACGCGTAACCCGCGGAACGATTTTTTATCAGAATATTGTCAGAATTGTGTTAATACGATTTTACCAAGCAGATGTTAATGATGTTGCCAGAAATGTTTCAGAATGATTTTTATCAAGTTACTAAACTTGTGAACTCACTCAGTTTATACTGATTCAAATGTTTTTACGTGTCTTTCAGGAGATAACTAGGTAGCGCATGGAGTCACACTTAGAGCACCACACGCTGAACATCTAAAACAAGCTTTATTGGAAGATTTTGGTTTTATCCCCTCGATGCGCACGGTTACCCGCCGCGCAAGGGGATATGGCGAGGAAATCTTCAGTTTTATACTTGGATGTTTCTTTTTGTAATCTTTGAACAATGTAATGTGTTTGTACTAAACTTCTCATGCGCAATAAAAATCTTTGAATGTTTTGCAATGGCCCGTGCTTAATTATCAATCCCCACTCGTGCGCGCCCGGCTGTTTCCGCCGCTCAGGGCCGGGTGTGACAGATTGGTATCAGAGCACTGGTTATAGCGAACTAGGAAAAGAAGTTTTTAACCTAGACTATAACCTTTGGGGAATCGCATGAAATATTTTTCAAAGAATATTTTCAAAAGAATATTTTCAAAAGAAAAATCACACACGCACTTAGGAACACGGGTCACAGTGTCTAGAGATAAGAACATTATGTGCTCTGAGTACATGCGCTAAGTTTGTTATATTTTCTTTTTATGAAAAGAATGCCTCCAACCAGAGCCAAGGGAATTACCATGACACCCGAGGAGCTCGCAGAAATAATCGCGCAGGCGATTGCAACGCATGAGGCCAGCAAGGCCGAATCTAGTCAGGGTCGCCAAGAGAACGAGACCCCAGAACCCGAATCCGGAGCCTTGAACAAAGGATGCTCCTATAAAACATTCATGGCCTGTAGGCCTTGGCCGTTCCAAAGGCACCGAAGGAGCCATTGGGCTCTACAATTGGATTGACAAGATGGAGACCGTTCTCTCCATCAGCGGATGTAGTGAAAACCAGAAGGTCCTTTACGCGACCTGCATGTTCCAAGAAGCAGCTTCGTCTTGGTGGAAGCTCCAAGTAAAGACTTTGGGGCGAGAAGTTGCTCTTCACAAGACCTGGGAAGAATTGAAAGAAATGATGATGAGAAAGTTCTGCTCTCGCGCAGAAATTCAGAGCTTGCAACAAGAATCTGGAACCACACCATGATAGGAACGGATATCGATGCCTACACCAATCGTTTCAACGAGCTTTGCCAGCTGGTGCCAGACATGGCAAACACAGAAGAAAAGAAAATCGAGAGGTACATCTTTGGGTTACCTCCTGTCGTTAGAGTCCCGCTCAACGCCGCCGCACCTCCGACCTTTGACGAGGCGGTTGCGCGAGCCATCACCCTTACAAGGGATACGGTTCGTGCGGGTATGTTGACCGCTCGCTTGAACGAGCAGCGAACCTCTGACTCCAAGAGGAAATGGAACTCCCACCGAGGGTCAGACTTCAAGCAGCCACCGCCCAAGAAGCAGGAAAGCACAAGGGTTTACGCGATTCAAGCCGCGGAACCATCAAGGAAAGGATACAGCGGGCCTCGCCCATGGTGCAGCAAATGCAAGTATCACCACGAGGGTGAATGCGCAAAAATCGAATGCGCCAAATGTGGCAGACCAGGACACAAGGCGATGAATTGTCGCATCAGAGAAGCTGGATCGAGCGACAGCTGCTACGCATGCGGGAAGCCTGGACACTTCAGTCGGGATTGCCCACAGAAAGGAAACCAAGCTCGCGGGAGAGCTTTTGTGATCGGCGCGGGTGAAGCAAAGGAAGAGCCGAATGTGGTAACCGGTCACGTTTTTGCTTAACGGTCATTATGCATCTGTCTTATTTGATACTGGCGCTGACCTAAGTTTTATATCCCATGAGTTTAAAAACTCCCTGGGCTTAGCGACCAGTAGGCTAGACAAACCTTATACTATAGAACTAGCCAATGGTAGGCAGTTTATGCGCGAATGAAAGGACTGAGCAATGTGTATTAGTCATGGGAGGTCATGAGTTCAATATAAACTTGTTGCCAATAGATTTGGGAAGTTTCGATATTGTGGTAGGTATGGATTGGTTGGTCGAGAATCTCGCGGAGATTGTTTGTCATGAGAAGCAGGTTCGGATTCCACTGTTGAACGGAGAAACTTTGATGATTCAAGGGGAAAGAAAGGGAGTTGCGACGAAACTGATTTCGTGCCTAAAGGCGCGCAAGTGCCTAAGGAAAGGGTACTACGCCTTCCTGGCGCATGTAATAGAGAAGGGAGATGAGCGAAGAATTGAAGACTTACCTGTAGTGCGCGAATTTCCAGAAGTTTTTCCTAAAGATCTGCCCGGATTGCCGCCACCCCAGCGAAAAATCGAGTTTCGAATTGATTTGGTCCCAGGAGCTGCGCCAGTAGCCCGAGCGCCTTATCGATTAGCTCCATCTGAGATGCAAGAGCTATCCAATCAGTTACAGGAACTTTTGGATAAGGGTTTCATACGCCCAAGCTTTTCACCTTGGGGAGCTCCAGTACTGTTTGTTAAGAAGAAGGATGGTTCGTTCCGGATGTGTATTGACTACAGGGAGCTGAATAAGCTGACAGTCAAAAATCGGTACCCCTTACCGAGGATTGACGACTTATTTGACCAGTTGCAGGGATCCAGTTATTATTCGAAGATAGATCTACGGTCAGGATACCACCAACTTAGGGTCCATGAGGAAGACGCGCCAAAGACAGCCTTCCGAACCAGATATGGCCATTATGAGTTCTTAGTGATGCCTTTCGGGCTAACTAATGCGCCGGCTATATTCATAG
>NW_027501475.1:0-62124 GCF_021521415.1 Bidens hawaiensis | reverse complement strand
TTTTAAGAAGAAGACACATCCCTCTAAGTTATTGAATACCATTGATACTCCTCTTGAACGACTTCATATGGATTTGTTTGGTCCAGTGAATCGTGCGAGTATTTCTGGAGACTGGTATTGTCTTGTAGTGACTGATGATTATTCAAGATACTCTTGGGTGTTATTTATGAGTTCGAAGGATCAAACACCGGTTTTGGTACAAAATCTTATTACTAAGATCGAATCACTGTAAAAAAAAGTTGAGGAGAATCCGAAGTGATAATGGTACTGAATTCAAAAACACTATATTGGATTTCTTTTGTATTCAAAAGGGAATTCACCAAGAATATAGTGCAACTTATGTACCTCAACAAAACGGTGTTGCTGAAAGGAAAAATAGAACTCTGATTGAAGCTGCACGCACAATGCTCGCTGATTCGAAGCTTCATGACCAATTCTGGAATGAGGCAGTGAATACAGCTTGTTATACGCTTAATCGAGTTCTAACTGTGAAACGACTCAAGAAAACAAGCTACGAGATCTTAAATAATAGAAAACCTAATTTACAGTACCTGGAACGATTTAGGTGTCCGTGTACTATGTTGAAGAAGGAGTCGGGTAAATTCGAAGAAAAAGCTATCGAAGGTTATTTCTTGGGATTTGCATCTCCAAAGAAAAGGGTTTTTTAATTTCACATCTGGTTGTGTTGAAGAATGGTACCATGTGGACTGTCAAAAGTACACAACTCCTCCTCAAGGGAAAGGTCCAGACTGGATGTTTGACTACGATAGTTTATTTAATTCATTCACTCCTTCGACTAAACACATCGATGAAGATCTGGTTCGAGCATACTTTGAAGATCATTTGACTACTCCAAGATTTTTAAGTTCTAATGAAGTTGAAGCTCAACCAGATGCTCCAACAGAAGAATCTCAAGTCGTTTCTCCAGTTGCTATTGATAATGTTTCTACTTCTTCTGATGATGATCAAGCTGAAACTCAAGTTGTTGACCTTGACAGTGATAATGTTTCATCTTCCGAGTTGGGTGAACATTACACTAACTTATTTGATAATGTTGTTTTTCCTGAGAATCCCACTCTTCGGATTCATGGATATCATCCACAGGAAAACATCATTGGAGAACTTGATGTGGGCGTTCGTACACGTTATCAAGTTGCTTCGTCAAGTGATTATAACATATTGTGTGCTTACACGAACTTACATTCTTCGGGAATTATGAATCTTGCTAAATTCTATTGCTTTCTATCTCAAGTTGAGCCAACGACAGCTCGTAAGGCACTTGAAGATCCTTCTTGGGTAGAAGCTATGCAAGAAGAATTACAGCAATTTGCACGTTTGGGTGTTTGGGACTTAATAGACAAACCTACTAGATTCAAGAAAGCCATTCCGACTAAATGGGTATTTAAGTGTAAAAATGACGATCGAGGGGTGATTGTCAGAAACAAAGCACGTCTAGTGGTGCAAGGTTTTCATCAGCAAGAGGGTATTGATTACACAGAGGTATATGCTCCAGTTGCAAGATTAGAGTCGATTCGAATCTTCCTGGCTTATGCAGCTTATAAGAATATCAAGGTCTATCAAATGGATGTTAAAAGTGCTTTCTCAATGGTGAATTACACGAGGAAGTGTTTGTCCAACAACCACCTGGTTTTGAAGATCCTGATTATCCGGGACCGTGTTTACCAATTAAACAAGGCCCTGTATGGTCTACATCAAGCCCCGAGAGCTTGGTATGGCACGCTCTCCGACCATCTGACAGATAATGGCTTCAAACGAGGAACTGTTGACTGGACTTTATTTCATAAAACTGTTGGTGACGATCTTCTTCTAGTCCAGATTTATGTCGACGATATTATTTTTGGGTCTACAAACGACACATCGTGTAAGGAGTTTCGAGAAGTCCATGCAAACAAAGTTCGAGATGAGCTCGATGTGAGAGATGAATTTCTTTTTAGGGTTGCAGGTTCACCAGTCTGCTCACGGAATTTTTATTCACCAGACTAAGTATGTGAATGACGTCTTGAGCCGATTCAAGATTTCTGCCGGAAAAATCCCTTCTACTCCTCTTCCAGTAGGGCACATTTATCACCGATGAATTGGAGGATTCCATTGATCCTACCCTCTATCGTGCCATAATTGGTTCTTTAATGTATTTAACGGCTTCTCGCCCTGATATTATGTTTCCTGTTTGTCTTTGTGTTAGGTATCAAGCAAGTCCACGAGTGACTCACCTAGCTGCAGTCAAGAGAATTCTTCAGTATTTGAGGGGAAATCCAGACATCGGGTTGTGGTACCCCAAGGATGATACTTTCGATCTTACTGCCTACTCAGACTCAGATTATGGAGGATGCAAGATCAATTTCAAATCAACGACTGCAGGATGTCAATTTTTAGGAAACCGGCTTGTTTCCTGGGCAGTGTAAGAAGCAAACAACGGTCTCCACTTCAACAGCCGAAGCTGAGTATGTTCCAGCCTTGAGTTGCTGTTCCCAGGTTTTATGGATACAACAACATCTTCGCGACTACGGTTTGAAGTTTCTTACTACACCTATTTTGATTGATATTCTGCTGCTATTAGTATCACCAAGAATCCTGTACAACATTCTAAAATGAAACATATCGAAATTCGATATCATTTTATATGGGATTGCAATGAAAAGAAATTAATTGATCTTGAGAAAGTACACACTGATTTTCAGAAAGCCGATCTGTTTACTAAAGCTTTTGACAAAACGCGTTTTAAATTTTTTCTTGATTTAAACGGATTGAAGACCTTCGTTGATATCCTTAAACAAGGATGACTATCTTTATTTTCTGTCATATTTTTCTTTTAAAATTTATTTTGGTTTTAGGGGGTGAAAATCTTGAAAAAAAGTGTGTTTTTCGTTTGTATAGATAAAAACCAAAAACATTTTAAATTTTGATAAACCAAAAAAAAGAATGTGATTTATGTTTTGTACAGAAAAATCCGAAAATCCAAAAAGATTGTGAAGTTTATTTTGTTTATAAGAAAATTGAAAAAGACAAAAATATTATGTTTTTAAAGTTTGTATAGAGAAAAACCAAAAAGATTTTTGCAGGCATTTTTAGATTATTTTATCGCTGAAAATAATGTCGGTTATTTAAGTTTGTGAAGCATGCTTGCATGTCTTGATCCTATTATTCACTTGTGAATTGATGGTTAGCCATTTATTTATAAATTTAAGTTAACTGGGGCGATTAAATTTATCTTTTCTTTATTTTATGCTCCTCAAAATTTTGAGTTTTTGAAGCAAAAAGAAAACATGATAGTACATTGATTATCTTGACTCCAAATCCAGCAAAAAGTAAGCTTAAAAGACTGTGTGCTTAATTGCATTAGTGCATTGGTAGGTCTTAAAACAACCCAGTAGAGTAAAGTATGTGATATAAAAATAAAGAAATGCCAAATTGAAAGAGGTGTTAGTCTCTAGCAAAAGTCTCGGTGAGGATGGCAGAAATGTAATAACCAGTCATACTCAAGCCTTATATTTGTTGATCACCCAAAAATAAAGTACAGCAAATAACAAGCGTTAGGGTTCTGGATACTATGAGTCTTTATGCGGCTTAATCATCTGGGTGTTCATAAGCATGAATATTTCACTCGCTTTCAAGAAGCAAACCCAAAGTCATTAAACTTGATCACCGCTGTACTTCGTACAATTTAAATTACTGACTTGATCAAAATCCGCTGTTAGTCATACAATTGTTCCTCCCTTGCGTGCGTCTTAATACCAATAAGAAACGGACCCCAGGGGATACAATGTATGTAAGCCGACAGATGGACTCGTGCATACTCACTCATAGTAAAGGAAACTTGATGCATTGCTCAAAATTTCAAAATTGGTATCAAAATTTTGATAAAAAATATAATGGTTTAAGTCAAGTTGGGGTGATTTGGCAAAAATCAAATTAAGCTTGAACCGAGATTAGAGGCTGATAGTTTCTGATATTCTGTGTTTTAATTGAACAATTTAATCATATCACAAAAATACTTGAATGTGTGTTATTAGATTTATGTGGACAACAATACCAATGACCGACTTATCGTCAGTCATAATATCGCTGAAATATAAAACTGTGATGGAAGGGCAATTTGGTCAATATGATTCTCTGCTCAAACTCAACAAAAATACAAAAATATGTACTGTTTTTGATAAATCATTAAAAAAAACACAAAAAGATTGTCTATTTTTAATTGTTCGGATATTCTTTTGTAAATACATTCTTTATTTTTTATAAAATACCAAAAATATTTGTGTTTTTAAGTTATGTTCCGGAAAACTGAAACGTTTTTAAGGTATTTGGTTGTCAGGATAAAAGGTTTCTCGATAACTTAATTTTATTTATTTTATTTAATTATTTAATTCATTTATTTATTTAATTTAAAATTAAATAAAAGATTTTAATTCGTTATTTATGGATAACGAACTAGGTGGTTCTTTAGCGAACTAGCTTCTGGTTCGTTAACCTAATTCGCTTCCGCACTCTGTAACGAATCATCCCTTCGTTATGCATATTTAACGAATCATGACACGAATCATGTCTTGATTCGCTACCTTTAATTTAACGAATCAAGTAGCGATTCGCCAACATAAGGTAACGAATTGAGTTAGTGAATGGGCTAATTCGCTACCTTTAATTTAAACGAATCGCCTGATTTATACAAGCTGTACCTCGTGTTGCCTACACTGTTATATAAGACAAGAAAACGAACAGTCTTCCACTGTTCGCCTTCTTCCTTCATCTTTAAGAAACCCTGTTCAAATTTTCTCTGAAATCTCGACTTTCTTGTTTGGATATTTCAAGGATATATTTGAGATTCTAAGGTATAGCCGATCATAGCGATATAATTTTCGTCAAAAATGGCTACGAGTTGATAGTTAAATTATGAAATTTTAAGAGTTTAAGGGTTTTCGAAGTTTTGAAATCCATTTGTGTATAATTTATGTTAATAACTATATGATTTTGATGTCATTGTGATCGGAATCATATTCTGATACCCTTGGTGGGCTTTAATCATGATTTGATTGTTGTTTGCCGGGTTAACTATAGTTTTGTGTTATTGGTGTTTACAGTAGGTTCGTCTAACCTATGTACTTAGAGATTTTGAGTCTTAATCTCATTCATCTTCAATTACGAACGTAATTCCGAGTACACCGAGCTCATTATTGCGATGATTCGACGATAGTTATGGCCTAATGGTCCCCGGGTTCATATTGTTGACTATCTATGTTCATCCTAATTTTGACTTTGACTTTGTGAAGTCAAAGAACAAGTCTTAATTATGACCATTCGTTAGTCTTAGCGAATTGGAACTGTTTCGTGTCCAATTCGTTAATATTTTACACGAACTAGCTAAGTGAATAAGATGTTACACGAATCATATATGGATTCGCTTAAAATATAACGAACTAGAGTTTAGTTCGTCAAAATTAAATAGTAATTCGCTATGTTCAGTTCGTTAAGGTATTTACTTGATAGCGAATCGCCTGATTCGTTATCTTATTGTAACGAATCAGTGTGATTCTCAACGAATGACATTTATTAAATAAATTAATTTTAATATTCATTTAATTTAATTAAAGGATTTAAATCGTCTATTACGCGTAACTAGATTAATTACACATATCTTTTGATTATATATTTTGATATCTATTCTCATATTCGGTTTTATTTATACAGTAATACATGGCTGATCAAGAACAACAAAATCAACCACCACAAGAACAACCTCCACAAGGACAACCTCCACAAGGACAACCACAACAACACGATCAACAAGTTGAAGTGATCTTATTGTCGTTTGATAAAAAGCACAACATTTGTGCTTATGTTGATTAAGATGTGACTGATTTGGAAACGTTTGGAGCTATGTTGACTTTCTTACGACGTTCAAAGATATACTATGCCATCACTGCTAAACCTAAAGTGTATCTTAGTATAATCAGGCAATTTTGGAATCCGGCGGAATATGTTGAGGCAGATAAATGGGTTCGAGCTACGATCAATCAGATTCCAATTACGATTGATATTGAGGTCATTCGTCGGGTACTTCAATTTGACGATAATGATGATAACCCGAGTGAATTTGACAGGACATTGGTTAGAGGTTTATTCACACGCTTGAACTATGGTGGTGATATTCGTAAATCTATGCTGAACAAGAATGGGTTGTGTCCACCATACAAGTATCAGTTGCATGTTCTACTTCATTGTATGAGTGGACGTCGCGGTGGGTTTGATGAGTGTCGCCTAAGTTTGCAGTCGGCGTTTGTTGCCATAATCTTGAACAAGCTCTTCAACTACTCAGAACTCATCTTTGATCATCTGAAAGAGCAGGTTCAGCAAACTCTACAGTCAAAGAAGTTCTTGATATATCCTCGCTTTTTACAGCTAATTATTCAGGATTTGATTCCGAATTTGGTGATTGATCGAACGTTGGTGAACGATGTTCTTGATATGGAACATATGAAAGCTGAAACGGTACATCGTATGTTAATTTATAGAAAGGAAAAGCCACAGGACAAATGGATGATTGGTCATATAATCAATCTGGATTATGTATGTCCTCCTAATGAGCGTTGGATCCACGATGATTCGGATTCCGAGCGTGAAGGGGGAGAAGGTGGGAACAATGATGGTGGAGATGATGATGGTAATAATGATGGGAATGATGGTGCTGGTGGAGCTGGTGAACGAGCTCTTAAAGAACAATAAGATGCAGTCGATGCTGCTCTAGCAGCCACCATGAAAGCTTAGCTGGAAAGAAAAAGAAAGGGTAAAGCTGTAGCTACTTGTGAACCATCAAAGAAGCCCCGTGTGTCTGCTGGGGCTGGGGTAATCATTGGAACCCCACCACCACGTCAATCAACTCCTCAAAGCTCGGCGGTGCCGCTAACTACTAGCACTCCGATGCTTACTTTAACGACGACGTTGGTGTCACACGAGAGGCTCGGTCCTATTCCTCAAATGGCGTTAACCGAGATACCGAGACCTCCTGCTGCATTGTCTACAGTATCTTCTACTACATCAATGAGACCTCCTCCTCCGTCAACAACTACTCTTCCTCCACCTCTGCCTAGTGATGTCTCATTCATGAGAATTACTCGGCCTCAAGGACCTGTTCATCCATCCGTATACAACTTGCCACCAGGTCGTCAAACTGAAATGCTGCTAAATCTGCTACATTTATATGAAAATCAAATGGCAGCTGACCGTCAAACTCAAGAACGACTCATGGAGAATCAACGACGAATGATGAGTTATATTTCTTTTTGTCAGAAGGAGACTAAGTCGTTGCGTACGATTGTTGAGTCTCAGGGGAGTGAAATTAAAGGAACAAGAAGAGTTGATTTTACAATTAACTTGTAAAGAAGATGCCCTCAAGAAACTCAAGAATGACGATGATGATCCATACGAGTCTGATGCAGGAGGTGAGCCTAAAAAATCGCATGGTTCATCCTCTGGTGCAGGTGTTAGTGGCGGTGATGATTCAAGCAAGCAGATAATTATTTATCAAGATCCAACAGCTGTCAAGCCAATTGAAATGATTGCAGCTAACATAGTGATATTTGTTGATGGATCAGGGGTGGTTCGTAGTGTGGTAAACAGAGATGAGATAGAGGTTGGTGAGTTTGTGGTTAGATCCTTGACACGGGAGCAGATTTCGATTCTGCTTGGGCTGAGTGACGATCAGTTGACTGCTTTAGAGACTGAGCCCGATGTCGAAGTGATAACTGAGGAAGATTTGGAAGTTGATCCGTTATTTATGAATACGGATTTTGTTTATGAGGATGAAGAGATTGAGATGGAGGATGTGACAGTTGAAGAGTACCCGGACTTGTATCAACACGCAAACGTTGATCAAGGTGTTCCGGTATTTCATGAAGAAGTAATTAAAGAGACTGAGGATGAATTGGAAAAGGTTATGCAGCGAACAGTACCCTCACTCAACGAAGTGACTGATGAGGACGTAGAAATATGGTTCAAACGTCATAAAGTGGGTAAAATTATCAGTGCTTATCGTTATGTAGATCAAGAAAGAAAAGATACTGCTGCTGCATGGGTTGAGGCTAATCAGGTGACTACCTTCAATACTGTTTCAAAGGTACACGGTGATATTGTTTCATGGGCTTATGATTCTGACCTTAAAGTATGTATAGTCAAGTGGGAAAAGGGTGTCCAGTATTACGAGAGGATAATGGATGTTTTAACTCTACCGCGTTGGGATGTACGTACCCTCGCGAGACGTCCATTTATCAATCGTGGGGGTTACCGAACAGCTGAGTGGTTTCATCAACACTTACTGTTCGAGGTCAATCATGGTTTCAAATTCTTCAAGCCCCAGGTCCCAAGACGTAAGCGCATTGACGAGATTGATCCAAGGACCGGCTGGAAGAAACTTGTCTTGAAAGTGAAGCCGCCAAAGACGATGAAAAAGGTTCATGTGAAGACAATACCTCAAGATATTTATCTGTCTTTCAACCGTTGGTACTATGACTATCGTACTGGCGAGGTCGTTATTGTTCGTGGTCGAGGACTGCAGACCGAGCTCATCAAGATAATCGACCCGATTTGGTTGGTTAATTTATCAGAGACAGACAATGATGTGCTACATAGGAAGCAAATTTTGATCGAGCGCCAAGAAAATTACGACCTGGCTATGCAATTCCAACGAGTCGTTCGTGTGTGTCATAAACATGGAATTCATAGTTGCATAGACTGGCAGTCCAAGCGCTTCAAACAAGTTAAAGACAAAGAGCTCAAGACGAGGGGGTGTCTGTTAGTGCACGGTTTTGCGTCTAGAGTCTTTGTATTTATCGTTAATGTTTTATTTATTAATTACTGTAATATTTAATGTTTATTATTAACTAGTTCGTTAAGGTTAAGTCTAGATCGCTAGGGATGTTAGCGAACTAAGACATTATAATGTATTCCCTCCTGAATCGTTAGGGGATGTTAACGAATCAGGGGGTGGTTCGTTATGTTAATTTATGTAACGAAAGGGAAGCTGGTTCGCTAGGGGATGTTAGCGAACCAGGTCACCTTCTATATATAGTGAACTACTGTTCACTTTAATTAAAAGAGTTGAGAAAAAGAGTTTTTGAGTAATTTCTCTATCTCAAGCCTCACCTTAACATTATTCATCTAATATATTGATAATATATACACATACATAACACTGAATCAAGGTTAATTATGAGCTAGATCTTTAATAGTATTAATCGGATATTCACAGATCTGAGATCTATTAATTATTATTGATTGTTAATCCGGGAACCAACAATGATTAAAAGTTTGATAAAAATGGGAATAACATAAAAGTGAGTAGTTATAAAGGTATAGAAACATCTAAAGGAATCATAAATGATTTTGTTGAAAAAGACAATGTTAAAAAATATGAAGATTAGATTCGTTTGAAAAGAGAATAAGAACCTTCAATTTAAAAGTGAAATTTTGGATTATTAGAAACTTATAAAATAAATTAAAATCTGGACTTTTAGAATGTTTAAACATAATCATATATATACATAAGTAACAAGTTTAACTAGTAACATTGCTAAAGAATTTAAAACACGAACAAGAAACCGAAAAACTCGATTAAGGTATCTTATGAACATATATAGTCAAAACTTCAATTTATGGTACGATATATGTTATTATATGTGTGTTTAGTTCATAGGATGATTAGTATAGACTTGTGTAATTTATTTGACTCGTCGGTAACTTAAACGGTCGAAAAATCGGCTTTTTAAGCAAAACTGACACAACTATTAGGGACTGTTTCAGAACAGCCCCTAAAGTGTTAGAACACTCATGTATAACATAATTTAACACATGATAAATGACAAGATGATAAAACTTGGTCCTAAACGATTCGTGTCGAGAAAACCGACACGAAAACGTTAAAAAGTTGCTATTTTAAGAAAATATTAACAAAAATGAAATTATTATATTTTCACAAGTTAGCTTGTAAAACTTGACTAATATCTATGAAACAAGTATTTTCCATAATTTATAGTTATATTTTAAACGAAAAACCGAAACAATGCATTTTAAGCATAAAACCGACAAAACCGACAAGTTTTGTGAAAAATAGAAGATTAATATTTTCTTAAAAATTTCCAGCAACTGAAAATTAAAATATTTTAATATATTAATTTAATTAATTAAATAATAGTTAATGGAAAACCGAATTATGTGTACTCGCTTATGTGCTTATGTGCTAGAGTAGGATTAATAAAGTAAAAAGAGTTTTGTATAAAAACTAAAATCAAGTTTTTTATTAACAAAATGTGTTCTAATATAAGACACGGGATTTTGGAAAAGCTACAAGACAGTGAGTTTCTCTATCAAACCCCCTCAATTTTTAACTGGAAATGTTTCAAAACGATATTTAATTTGTGTTTTGGGCAAAAGCATATTCTTTATTACATATTGTTTTCATTGTTGTTTTATAAAGGCATTTTATTTTACAAATTGGTGTATAATGCGGGATGAGTCTAGTTGGCTAAATAACAGTTAACCCTAGAAAGGGGCACAGAAACATTAGTAGATCTATTGGGGTGACGCCCCCCCCCCCCCCCACTTCCAATCGCATTGGGTTAAAAGTGTGAATATTTTAAGTATTGTATGTATCGGGTTATCAACTATGATAGTCATACGTAATGTTGTATTCTTTGCTTGTCTACAACAGCTTAATTTGTTTAAGAAATGAAATGCCTATTATTTTGTGAGGTAATGACGGTAGATCATTACACACGGATTTGTGATATAATGGCATTAGACCATTATACACGGGATATTTTGGATATAATTCGGGGTGTAGTGACGATTACACACGAATTGATATCGGATTTGATTATTTGGATTATGTTTTCGATTCATATATATATATATATATATATATAGACTATTTTTGATATAAAGAGAAACACACCAACACGTTGTGTTGATCGATATTTTAATATGCTTTTCAGGTAAGTGAAGATTTCGAGGTGGCATGGAAAGGAGGGCACGTGGTGTTTGAACATGTTGGTGCATAGATGTCAGTAGTTCATATGTATAAAGTCTGTAATCGAGTCTGTAATATTGTTTATGTAATTGTTTGTGTAACAGCGAAGTTGTTGACAAGTTCGCTTAGGCGAACTTGTTAACCAAGCGAAGTTGTTGACAAGTTCGCCTAGGCGAACTTGTTCAACGAGCGAAGTTATTGACAACTTCGCCTGAGGCGAAGTTGTCGTGTATTTAAGTAACCTACGGGTTACTGTTTAGAGTTCGGTTTTTTGATAGTTTGTTTCAGAGTTCGTGATAGTTGTGATCATTTCACGTGTCAAGTGTCTGTAATAGACGTGGTTCGAGTTATAATATAACGTGGTTTCGTTTGTATCGTGTGTTCGTGTTTTACGTATTCTACGCTCGTAACTACCCACGCAGGGATTCCGCACCTGCGTAGATAGCGATATCCCGTGTACGATCCGTCCGGGAACCTACAATTGGTATCAGAGCATCGGCTCGATTGTGAGGTTCGGGATTTCACGCGGGTGTAGAAAACGTCTCGTTTGACCTATTCGCGGGACACGTTTTCGTTGGGATTGTGTTATACTCACCTTATACAGTCATATTCAAGCCGTTACACCGACCGGAAACTGCTAAATCGTCGAAAACAGATCTGAATATTTTTAGTGTTCTTCGGGCGAAGTTGTTGTTCTTCAGGCGAAGTTGCCGTCACTGGAAGTAGGGTTTCGGCGAAGATATAAGGTTAAGCGAAGTTATCCACAACTTCGCCTACCTCATAAGTTCGCCTAAGCGAAGTTATTCTCAACTTCGCTTACCTCCTAAGTTCGCTTACCTTAAGCGAAGTTATTCTCAACTTCGCCAAGTCACGCGAATTTAAGAATTTTCCAGCGAAGTTAACACTTAAGCGAAGTTAGCCTTAACTTCGCCTATAGTACTGTTCGGAAGAATTTTTTTTTGATTTTTCGGGTTTTTCGTGTTTTCGAGAAGATGTCGCCGATTAACATCTCAGAGTTAGTCAAAATGGAAGTCGAAGCGGGGTCGGCTACTAAGGCCCCAAGGTTGATGAAAGGAACAGACTTCGTAGCTTGGAAAGATAGATTCATTCAGTATATTAAATACTAGGATGCAAAGATGTGGGTGTGCATCCAGGATGGATATATTCCACCGACAATGGAGTACGAAGGTCGTGATGTGGTTAAGAAGTACAGCAAGATGGAGGAAGAAGAGAAGAAAATGTATGAGGCCGAGAGCAAGGCCCATGCTGCAATTACTATGGCTCTTCCTCAAGAGGTTCTCCATACATTCAGGAAGTACACTTCTGCACGAGAGCTTTGGGATGCTCTTGAGAATAGATTCGAAGGGAACGTGGGTATTCGTGCCTCGAAGATTAAGCTGTTAAAGACCCAGTTCTCTGTGTTCAAGCATTTGAAGAACGAATCACTCGATGATATTATCACCCGATATTATCATCTAATGACAGAGCTGAACAACTATTCGATTGCTTACAGAGAAGAGGAGATAGTTGAGAAGCTTCTCGATGCTCTCCCACCGAAGTGGGAAATGTACACTGTTCTAATAAAGGAAGACAGAGACTTTCCTAATTATGATTTGGAGACAGCAGTAAACAAGCTCAGAACCTTTGAGCTTAATATGGTTCGTAAAGAGACACCAACAGATCAGATTCAAGACCCTGGTATGTATGGTGCCAAAGTTAACTCAGGCTCAAGTTCGAAGCCTGACTCTGCTGCTTACTACTCCAAAGGAGAGTCAGGTTCTGACTCTTCTCATGAAGGAAATGTGTCTGTAAACATGAACGGTGATGTTTGCTTCGTTGCTGGAGGATCAAGTGCTTCGAAACCTCAAGCATCCACAAGTAGTTTCTCTCCCAGTGCTTTAAGCAATAACTATTCCAACATGCCAATGAGTGTCAAATCTGCTGAAGAGCAGTTTGCAGTCTATGCATCTTTTATTGCTTCTTACGAGAACTACATACAAGGGAAGATTGTGGACCCTGCTGTTTTGGAAGAAGACTATGACCAGATCGATCCTGATGATCTGGAGGAGATGGATCTGCAGTGGCAGATGGCGATGATAGTCAGAAGAGTGAAGCGTTTCATGAAGAAGACTGGCAGAAAGTTCGTAGGTGGAAAGCCAGGATTTGACAAGTCAAGGGTGAGGTGTTACAATTGCCAACAGAATGGACACTTTGCAAAAGAGTGCACTAATGCACGGGTAGAATGTAGTCAGGGGAGGACTACACAGCAAAGTGGAAATAACAATGGGGATAATGCCATGATGTCTGATGCTGGTGAATACAATTGGAACATGTTCTCTGGAGAACTCTTTGAGCAAGCTCACATGGCGAAGGTTGCAGCTGAAGAGTGTGTGAAAGCTGCTGAAAATGAAAAAGCCTTCATGGCTGATGATCAGAACACCGAGGTATGTACTAAACCTATCTGTACTAAGTGTGAGAACTTGTCTGAACAGCTTGCAACAATTACTGATCAGTATGTTAAATTGGATGCCGAATTTAAAACCTTGAAAGAAGATCATCATTTTACAAAGACAAGAGAAAATAATTATAGAATAAAAATTAAAGCGTGTGAAAAGGACGTTAAAAGTTTAAAAACAAAATTAGCTGAAAAAATTGATGTGATCGATCTAAGCTACGAGGTTTTAGAAGAGAAAACCAAGTTAATTGCTGAGAAAGAAAAGCAGATTGCTGATCACCAGGTAAAAGTGGTGGAACTAAATAGGAAACTGGAGCAATTCCGGAATTCCTCTGCTATTCTTGATCACCTCGTCAGTGATCAAGGTTCCTCACCTAAAAGGGGAGGAATTGGTTACCATGAGGTTCCACCACCTTATAACCATAATTATACTTTCAATCCTAGTGTTCATGAATCTGTTAATTTTGTAGCTGATCAGACAGGTCCTGCTAAGGAAACTGGTAAAGTACCGGAAGTTAGTAAAGGCGAAACATGTTCGCCTGTCTCAAAAGTTAAAATTTCTATTTCAAGTCCTGTCTCATCTGATTCGGATAAGTCATCCGAATCGGGTAAGACAAAAGAGAAGGAAGTATTACCCACCAGTGGAGAAAAGGTTAAATCAACTCAAAAGAGTACTCCACTCAACCCATATGTCCCACCTTATGTGAGACTTACGGGTGGTAATACTGCCTCCACATCTAAAACATCTGCTGAAAAGAAAGCTGAATATAGATGTTGTTTTAGATGTAATCAAACAGGGCACCTTGTTGCTGATTGCCCTCTGAAGCAGCGTTTCAGAGAGGTGAGGCCCTCGAAAACTGAGACTAAGGTTTTTAGTAATCGTTTAAATGTTAAAAATGAAAACCATTCAAATTTGAGATATAATACCGGTTTTCAAAGAAACACATCTCGTTTTCACACTACTAATAACCAAACCAACTGCTATAATTCTTTTAATTCTCTTAATGTTCGTCGGTTTGGTTGGCCTCACTATCAGTCTCCAAGGAGGTATCCTGTTAGGACTTGTGGAAATTTTTCAAATGCTAACTTTGGTCAGCCAAGGAGTGTGAGTTCTGTTAAGAAGGTTAGTCGACCCAAGACCAAGAGGTCTTGGGTCCCCAAATTTTAATAATCTTTTTGTTTGTGCAGGAACAGTTGAACAGGGCGTCCAAGAATCTTTGGGTTGTGGACAGCGGCTGTTCCCGGCACATGACTGGTAACAAGGATTTGTTACAAGATATAAAACCTGTTCAAGGGGCAAGAGTCAGTTTTGCCGGTGAGAGTGGTGGCAGAATAACTGGAAGGGGTACGGTAACTAACGGGAAGATGACGTAGAAAATGTGAACTTTGTTGAAGAACTGAAGCACAATCTGCTGAGTGTGTCGCAGATTTGTGATAAAGATTATACCGTACACTTCACGAAGACTGATGCGATTGTGTTGAAGCCTGGTTTCCAAATACCAGAAGAGTGGATAGTAATGAAGGCTCCACGTGATCGAAATACGTATATGATGGATTTAAGTTCAACTGAAATGTCAACGGAAGAATCGTGCCTTTTGACGAAAGCAAGCGAATCGGAATCTGAACTGTGGCACAGGAGAATGGGGCACATTCATCTTCGGAAGATGAACCATATTGTCAGACATGGGCTTGTGTTGGGTGTTCCCTTAAAAAGTTTCAATTTTGAAGACAAATGTCTTGCGTGCAAAAAGGGAAAGCAGCACAAGAAGTCCCATCTTACCAAGAAAATAAACTCAATTGCCAGTACACTAGAGCTGCTTCACATGGATCTCTTCGGTCCTGTGAATGTAAGAAGTCTAGGTGGTACAACTTATTGCTTGGTGATCACTGATGACTACTCACGATACTCGTGGGTATACTTCCTGAAATCAAAGGACGAAACGGCTCAAATGGTGAAGAATCTAATTACCAAAGTTGAGAACATTATGGATAAACGAGTGAAGTTCATCAGAAGTGACAATGGTTCCGAGTTTAAAAATTTTGAAATGGAGATCTTCTGTCTGTCAAGAGGGATTGAACACCAATTCAGCGCTCCGTATACTCCGCAACAGAATGGAGTGGCTGAAAGGAAGAATAGAACTTTAATTGAAGGAGCCAGAACTATGTTGGCTGATTCGAAGCTTCCGGTGGTGTTCTGGGCCGAAGCTGTTTCTACAGCTTGCTATCTACTGAATAGAGTTTTAACGGTAAAAAGACTTAATAAAACATGCTACGAGCTTATGCATGGGAGAAAGCCCAATTTGTGTGGACTTGAAGCTTTTGGGTCCCCGTGTTCGATTTTAAAGGCACATTCAAAGTTTGGTGAAGCAGCCGCTGAAGGAATCTTGGTCGGCTATGAAGTTGGGACTCCCAACAGGCGTGTCTTTAATACAACGAACGGCAAGGTTGAGGTGGTATGTAACACCGACATTACGAGTTACAGATCGCCAAGACCGAGCATCGGACCTCCTGGGATTTTCGACTATGATAGGCTCTTCAAGTCTTTTCACATACCTGATTTGTTTTGTACAGAAGAAGAAGAACGTGTTGCTACGAAGATGATTCTAGATGAGGAGGAAAATTTGGCACATAGACAGCTATTTGATGATTGTCAACCTTCCTCATCAAATTCTATCAGTTCCCCTGCTGTCTCTCCTGGAGAAGAGTTTATCAATCCATTTCACTCTCAGCCAGAAACAACCATTGATGAGCTCTCTTCTAATTTAGAAGATAATTTGCATGTCGGTGCTGTTCCGACCACGAGAATTCACAAAGAACACCCTTTGGAGAATGTTATAGGTGATGTGTCCTCCGGTGTACAAACCAGAAGTAGCTTGAATGAGCACACCTGTGTTTATACAAGCATTAAGGAAACGGGTATAATGAACGAATGTTTGTACTCATGCTTTATTAGCCAGATTGAACCGAAAAATTATCAAATGGCTCTTAAGGACAGCTCGTGGGTCGAGGCCATGCAAGAAGAGTTGGCTCAATTTAAGAAGATGGAAGTTTGGACTTTGGTTGAAAAACCAAGGCATGTGCATGCGATAGGCACAAAATGGGTGTTTAAGTACAAGAGAGATGAAAAGGGGATTATTATAAGAAACAAGGCGAGGCTGGTCGTTAAAGGTTTTAATCAGCAAGAGGGGATAGATTATAATGAAGTGTTCGCTCCGGTGGCCAGGTTGGAAGCGATAAGATTGTTTTTGGCGTTTGCTGCTTTTAAGAAGATGAAAGTGTTTCAGTTGGACGTGAAGAGTGCGTTCCTCAATGGGAAAGTTGATGAGGTTGTGTATGTTGAGCAACCTCCGGGTTTTCCTGACCCAGACTTTCCTGATCACGTGTACAAGTTGAGCAAGGCGCTGTATGGATTACATCAGGCACCTCGTGCCTGGTATTCAACGTTATCGGACTACTTGCTAGAGAATGGTTTTGAAAGGGGTTTGATTGACAGCACACTGTTTGTGAAGAGAGATGAAAGTGACTTCCTGCTAGTTCAAGTCTACGTGGATGACATCATATTTGCTGCATCAAGAGTCTCCATGTGTCAGGAATTCGAGGCCGTCATGAAGAAAAGATTTGAGATGAGTGCCATGGGTGAACTAACGTTCTTTTTAGGTTTGCAGGTTGATCAAAAGAAGGATGGGATGTTCATTCATCAAACAAAATATGTTCATGATGTCCTCAAGCGTTTCAAGATGGAGGACTCTTCTCCATTTGACACTCCAATTTGCGTCAACCACAAGTTGGGAGCTGAAGTAGACGGTGACGCAGATGTGGACCCAACTCTGTATCGGGCTATAATAGGTTCTTTGATGTATTTGACTGCTTCTAGGCCTGATATAATGTTTTCTGTTTGTCTTTGTGCTCGTTTTCAGGCAAACCCAAAGGAATCTCACATGAAGGGTGTGAAGAGGATTTTGAGGTATCTCAAAGGCAAGCCGAAGCTAGGGTTGTGGTACCCGAAGGGAGGAGACGTGGAACTGGTTGCTTATACAGATTCTGATTATGGAGGATGCAATCAGAGTCGGAAGTCGACTACAGGAGGATGTCAGTTTCTCGGTGGAAGATTAGTTTCCTGGCAGTGCAAGAAACAGACATCAGTCGCAATCTCAACGTGCGAAGCTGAATATATGGCAGCATCAAACTGCTGCTCTCAGGTTTTGTGGATTCAGCAACAATTGCGCGACTATGGTCTGAATTTCTTACTCACTCCTATTTTAATTGATAACACTGCTGCCATCTCAGTAATTAACAATCCCGTGAAGCATAGTAAAACTAAACATATTGACATTCGTCATCACTTCATACGGGATTGTGCTGAGAAGAAACTGATTAAGGTCGAAAAGGTCGATACGCTAGAAAATTTCGCTGATTTATTTACAAAAGCGTTTGATAAATCCAGATTTCAAAACCTAATTGAGCTGAACGGGATGATCAATCCCGAGTAACCATGTTTTTGTGTTTATTTGAAAAAAAAAAAAAAAACATCACTATTGCTTAAAATTAGTCGGTTACCTCAGTTTGATGGACATATCCTCGGATATGTTTTGGTCCTCGTTTCTACTTAGAGAATGAGGGTCGCCATTAACCAGATGACTGAATGTGACCGGGGCAGTTAAGATGTGTTTTCTTTCTGTCGCTGAATATTAGTCGGTCATACTTAGTTAGAAGGACACATACTTGTATGTTGTCGGTCCAGTTGATCCATTGGATCTTCAGGATTGCCGTTTACCTGAAGACTTTGACGTGATCGGGGCGATTGAAGTCAAAATTTTTTTTTAGAGGGAAATGAAATTACTTTTCAAGTCTACTACTTCGTATGAAGTACCTTTGCTATGTTAAACGGAAAATTGATCCAACCTTGGAAAATGATATATATACTGATTGTGTGTGCTTAACTAGTGAAGTTATTAGGCTTAAAAGGCTTTAGGACAATCATTGTATGTCATGGTAACTTTTTATGGTGCGTAAAAGTAGATGTGATACAAACTAATTTTACTTGATTTTACGTGAAAACTCCTTAAGAGTTTTGCGTGTCTTCATATATATCTTTTCGAATGATAGGCAAAAAAGCGATTACCCAGTCATACACGAGCCCATGTGTGTTCTGATTCCCGTGAAGAAAGCGTTTCAAGACACTGCAGTGATCCAGATTCGGGACTTGCAGTTAATTTCTACTTTAAAGTCTATGTTGTTAAAAAAAAAAAAAAAAATATTTGGAGTTATTGTAACATATTAGTGATCATAAAATCAAGACTTCTCTATCTTAGAGCAAGAAGAAGAACGGGAACCAGAAGGAGAGTACATACAAGTTAATCAGACACTATGGGTCGAAGTCAATTCGGGGTGACTTGGGGAAAGCCAAATACGCTTTGAGTATAGATAGGAGGCATCAATATTTCTGAGTTGTTGCCCACTTAAATTTTAAGGATTAATTGAACCTAACTCGTATCACAGAAATGATGAAAACCACTTTAAGTTATACCTGCTTACAACCTGTCTCTATATGTCATAATACAGCTAAACACGGATCTATGTGTCAGTCACGTAGTTAGTATGATTCCTGTTCGGATCTTTTCTAAAACATAGCAGTCCCTATCGAGACTGAAATTTGATCCCTTATATTTTAAAATTTTTAAGTTTTTGTACTTAGATAGCTTTATGAATTTTTAACTGGTTACTTAGAATTGATCAGGTCGTTTATTTCTTAAAGGAAAGTTTTAAAGAGTTAATTCAAATTGTTCAAAATTATAAGAAATGATCAAGACTATTCAACGCCTAGTGGAAGCAAATCAACTGCAGGCATCCCTCCTGGCTGAGCACGGGAAAATAATAGATGCCTTGAAGGTGTTCTTGGCATCTCAGGGGGAGATGAGCTGTAGAGGAGATGAGTTGAGGACCAAGCGCCGAAACGATCAAGACGATGATCCCAATGCACCGGAAGGTGCAGGTGGTGAGTTGCCAAGAACCTCTCAAGCTCTTGGGGCTTCCACAGCTGAGGGGGAGTTTACCGAAGCGGCTGGTGGTGATGATGTAGTGATGGTGGAGGATGACGTGATCGATGCGCTGAAGGAACTTGATGATGACATGTTCAGTGACGATGTGTTATTTGATGAAGATGTTCTGCCAATCAGTGAGATTGAAAAGATTGGTGCAGAAATTGTGGTAGAGAATGTGATAGAAGAAGGGGAGATTGTTGAAGAAAACGTTGAACACGAGATCCCTGAGGTTGAGAAAGCCGATGTGAGGGCTGAGATGGATGAGACTACTGAGTGGGAGGAGCAGCCTAGGTGGAAGGAAGGCTGTGCTCATTGGTTTATCAAGACCAAGAAGCCTGCTGTTCCAGCCATGTTCAAGAAGAGCTATAACATTAAAGGCTATGCTGAGGCGAAGAAGGGAATCATCTGTTGGATTTATGATGAACAGATCAAGTTATTTGTGGTAAAACGTTATGATGGCATTCAATACTTCAAGAGAATGTTGAGATCTTTCAACACGTTGCCGGAATGCGAGGTGAAAGATTTAGGCAGGATGGGCCTGATAAACAGAAGTGACAACAATATGGCAAGAATGATTGAGAAGATTGTGTGGAAAGAAGGCGTAAAAGAAAAGAAGTTTGAACTATTAAAGCCACAGAAGGGAAAGCTCGTGGAGGATACAGAGAGGGGATTGAGAGCAGATGGCAAGCCATGGATGGTGATGAAGTACAAGCCGATCCGATGCATCAAGGAGGTTCCAATGAAGAATATGCCTCAAGATGTGTTGAAGAATCTAAAATGGTGGTACGTTGATTGCCAGACTGCTGAAGCCGTGATGGAAGACGAATATGAACAAGAAGTGCTGAGGGTGTATGACCCGATGCATCTTGTTAACTTATCGAAAGCTGATTTGCAAGCGTTGAACGAAAAGAAGATATTCTATATTCCTGCTTGGAAGGATGAAGCAAGGAAATATCAGCGAGTAGTCACGGTGTGTGTTAGAGAAGGAGTGCACGCATGAAGATACAGGATTACAAGACAAGAGCTGAAAGGTCAAGATATGAAGCTACTGCCAAGGGGGAGTCTGTTGGTGCATAGATGTCAGTAGTTCATATGTATAAAGTCTGTAATCGAGTCTGTAATATTGTTTATGTAATTGTTTGTGTAACAGCGAAGTTGTTGACAAGTTCGCTTAGGCGAACTTGTTAACCAAGCGAAGTTGTTGACAAGTTCGCCTAGGCGAACTTGTTCAACGAGCGAAGTTATTGACAACTTCGCCTGAGGCGAAGTTGTCGTGTATTTAAGTAACCTACGGGTTACTGTTTAGAGTTCGGTTTTTTGATAGTTTGTTTCAGAGTTCGTGATAGTTGTGATCATTTCACGTGTCAAGTGTCTGTAATAGACGTGGTTCGAGTTATAATATAACGTGGTTTCGTTTGTATCGTGTGTTTGTGTTTTACGTATTCTACGCTCGTAACTACCCACGCAGGGATTCCGCACCTGCGTAGATAGCGATATCCCGTGTACGATCCGTCCGGGAACCTACAGAACAAAGATGAAATATTGAAAACCGTGCATTGGCACGTATAAGAAACTCTGATTTTGTAAAATATTTTCCTATAATAAAAGATGTTACTTTTATTATTAATTGTCTATTGTTATTGGCGATGCGTCATCTGTCATAACCCGAACGGCTTAAGTTAAGACTTCCGCTGTGTTAAGTTAAGATTTTTGGGGTGTGACATAACATGTATGAAAATAGAGTTTTTCAACATGAATGTTGGTGAGAATACATAAGTTTTAGTTGATATATATATATAGATAAAAACCATAATTAATATGTTAATGTTGAGAATTACAATTCCTTTGAAAATGTAAATAACTAAATAGATGTGGACCCATTCCTATTGATACAAAATCAATGTAATTGGGTAAATGCATGATCATACTAGATAAGAATAGATGGGGATGAGATACCAACCACCAAACATAAAATAAAGACTTAACCACATAGAGCATAGTCATAGATATTGCAATCATCACACATAAACATATAACGAATAGTGTTTGAAATAGATGTAGAAATAAAACCATAAAAAGATTGAATAAGGTATACATGATACCCCCAAATATAAAATATGGAAAAAGGGATATGTAAACTCAACTTTGAGATTAAAGCCAAACTTGAAATGACAACCGAAAACACGTTAAAGAAAATGAACGATCGAACCTCACGAAGTATAAATAAACAAAATATAATAATTAAAGACTAACTAATGGGACTGGAAAGTTTAAAGAATACTAAATCTAATGTATAAATATTAAGATAAAAACAAGGAAAAGATCAAGGAAGATGAAATACAAAAATCAGTTTTAGGATAACAAATTGTTCTGTTTTGATTAAGGTATTTAAAATATCAAACAATTTTATTATAAATCAAGACTTTCAAGTTAACTAAATTAGAATGTTTTGAACAACTTTCATTTATAAAAGTTTTGCAAATTCGTAACCTAAATAGGCCAAAACAGCCATATAAATCAGAGGGTACGAATCTGCGCACTGTTTTTAAAATATTTATTGCGAATTCATAGGAATGAATTAAAATGCGTAGAAATAGTTTTTTAAACCGTATTTCATTGAAGTATATCATATAATTTGGTGTTGCACTTTTTCAGTTTGTTATAAACAATATATGCCTCTTATTTGACGGCTATATCTAATGTCAAAACTGAAATATTGCTAAAAGCAGTATTCTAACGATTTCAAAAAGTATTTTGGTGAAATAAAATTATGGACTTTTTTGGATATGATTATATAACATTTATTAGCATATATCATCAAAAATCCTTGGGTCCTTTGAACAAAAAAATAATGATTCAAAACAGAAAAACAAATATGTAAGAACGTTTCAAGTGTGACCTTCGTGTAATCGATCATCTACTTGTGTTCTTTGTCTCATCCACCCTATACACCATGGTGTATGAATTATGTGGATTCCTAGACATGATTGTGTTATGGTCATATGACCATTTGATTAACTAGTATGAACAAGAATTTAAAATAAATAGAAATAAGATGAAGAAGACATGAATAATTAAATCCCTACCTTTGAAATGGAAAAAAAAATCTCTCGAACTTGTCAAAAAGTGGTGCAAGAATGAAATGGGTGGGAGTGAGTTCTTATTTATACTAAAATAAGGAGGTTATTCTTTAGAATGTTTTAATGATAAATTGATTAGGAGAGTGATTAGGTTATTCTTTAAATGAGTGATTGAACACCATTATAAATAACCATAATTCTCATTCATAGCAAAATTGGAGATTTAATTAAGTCAGTACATTAGATTTAAATGAAAAGAACTAAATAAAAGAAACGTCTTTTGCGTAGCATGTCTTCATAAAGGGTTAGGCTTAAGACTTGGGAACCGTTGATGTAACACACTTGTCCTTGAGTAGCTTGGTCACTTGTGGTTGGTTGGTTGATTGGGATTTGGTTGACTTGAATTGGTTGAATGGGTTGGGCTTGAAATGCTTGGGTTGAGCTTGGATTGGTTGAAGTTGATTCACTTGGGCTTGGTAAGCTTGATATTGAGCGGTTTGGGTCGGGTAGGATTGAATTTGGTTCTTGTGTGCGAGTCTTGGGCATGCATTGCGATAATGGTTAGGGTCTCCACAATTGTAGAAAGCTCTAATAAATGAGGGTGATTGAGTAAACGATTGAGAATAGGGTAAAGTTTGGGGTTGGGTAAGAGGTGAGGTAAATGGTTGCATCAAAAGTTGGTTGCGTTCACGACATGTGGTAAAGAGGTGACCAAATCGATTGCAATGGGTGCATTGTCGACACTTGAGGTTAGGCGAATAGTGAAAGTTACACGTATCACATACCGGGTGGGGTCCTGTGTAGGGCTTCTTGGTGGGTTGGGTTTGCGATTGGGCCAAGACATAGTTTTGGGAATTGGACTTTCTTTTATTGTTGCGGTATTGGGGGAGAATTGTTGTGCTTGAAGGATTCGGGCTTAGAAGACTCGAGTTTAGAAGATTCGGACTTAGTTTCTTCGATGGGCTCGGATGCAGGCTTATAATTGGGCTTCTTGAAAATATTTTGCGTCAAGGTCCCGGCCTTAACGTGGTTTTCGGTGAGGGTACCGGCTAAGGTGAACGTATCATGGAGGGTTTGAGGGTCACGACTTAGGACGGAATCTCGGATTTGTATAGGCAAACCCGAGATGTACTTGTCGATTGAACGTTCAAGGGGAGTGACCATGTGGGGGATGAGAATGCTCAGTTCATGGAAACGATCGTTGTAGATTGTGTCATTACTACTTTCTTGTTTCAAATTCCAAAACTCTTCTTCCTACTTCCGAAGCTCATGTTTCGGGTAAAACTTCTTGAGTATGAGTTTCTTGAGCTATCCTATGGCAAGGCCCTGGCAACCTCAGCGCCAAGCGTGCGCTTCTCACCGTTCCACAAATTGAGGGCATTCTTCTTGAGTACCCTAGAGGCGTAAGTGGTTTTCTTGTCCTCGGGACATTCACAGTGGAGGAACACGCTCTCCATTTCTTCGAACCATTGGAGGAGAATAGTAGCACCGTCGATGCCGAAGTATTCGGACGGGTTGGCACTCTTGAATTGTTTGATGGAGCAAGCAATTGGGTTCGAAGTTGTGGATGATGTAGGAGCATTCACAGTTTGGAGTTGAGAGATGATTGTTGGGAGGGCTTTCACGATTCCCTTAGTGATGTAGGATGACATGCTACGGCCCCAGTTATCGGTGCGATGGTTACAGTTGATAAGGCGGGAAGATGACATGCTACAATGACGACACGTGAAAAGTTTATTATGTTTTAGAAAAAAAAAGAAAAATTGTATAACTATGTGAAATTTCGAGTTTTGTGAAAATTCATGAGAATACAAGATAAAATTTTTTTTTGACAATCTTAACTTAGAATAGAAAATAAAATGTTAGTAACCTTAACTTAGAGTATTGATGAAATTGATAATTTGAGAAATATTCATTCTTAACAAAATAAAAAACAATTTAAACAAAAATCTCATCGTTGATTTAAGAGTGTGATCGTCATATGACCACGTTTAATACAATAAGGGTAGTAGATTCAGTTCGTTTGGTGTGATATGGTTTGGCTTAATAAGTTCCACACCCTTACTAAACACTCCAGGAAGGCAACCGGGTCTCGCGGTTGATTGAGATTTACGCGTATTGCACTTCTTAGGCTCGCAAGCCTTGGTATCAAGTGTTCGGTAAACAAGTGTGTCACTCTTACAGTTTACTACATATCCGTCACATGAATATTCCTCAAGGAGAGGGGAGTGAAATGGAGGGATTTCTTAAGGAATTTCCCATTTTTTTTCTAAAGTTTGAAAACAATTTTGAGAGTGAGGCATAGGCTCGAATAAAGTGTGTGCTTTTGTGTACAAGAATAATATTAAATCATTAAATAGTATTTAAGCTACTACAATCAATAATATAATTCAGGGTGAAAACACGTAAAAACATATCACATATAGGGACCCTAAGCATGCTACTAGGCCGTTATATCTAACCACCTATCTTATAGCTTTCGTCTCTGATACCAATCTGTCACACCCCAACTCCGACCAAAGGTGGCGGAACATGCCGGGGCATAACGTATTGATTAGACAGTAGTTCAAAAGACAATAATTAAAGAATTTAATTTCATTAACATTAAACACGTACACAAATTCAATAATTATAATAATTACATCATATTATTGTATGTTGAATAATATCTTAAGGTCAAACTATTGTCTTCCAACTTGAATAATATCAACTACTAGTACCTGTAACATTTATGAAAATAGAGTTTGTCAACATGAATGTTGGTGAGAATACATAAGTTTTAGTTGATTTATATATATAGATAAAAACCACAATTCATATGTTAATGTTGAGAATTACAATTCCTATGAAAATGTAAACAACTAAATAGATGTGGACCCGTTCCTATTGATACAAATCAATGTACTTGGGTAAATGTATGATTATACTAGATGAGAATAGATGAGGATGAGATACCAACCACCAAACATAAAATAAAGACTTAAACACATAGAGCATAGTAATAGATAATGCAATCATCACACATAAACATATAACGAATTGTGTTTGTAATAGATGTAGAAATAAAACCATAAAAAGATTGAATAAGGTATACATGCTAACCCCAGATATAAAAGATGGAAAAGGGGATATGTAAACTCACATTTGAGATTAAAGCCAAACTTGAAATGACAACCGAAAGCACGTTAAAGAAAATGAACGATCGAATCTCACGAACTATAACTAAACAAAATATAATAATTAAATACTAACTAATGGGATTGGAAAGTTTAAAGAATAATAAATCTAATGTATAAATATTAAGATAAAAACAAGAAAAAGATCAAAAAGGAAGATGAAATACAAAATCAGTTTTTTGACTGCAAACTGTTCTATTTTGATTAAGGTATTTAAAATATCAAACAATATTATTATAAATCAAGACTTTCCAGTCTACTAAATTAGAATGTTTTGAACAACTTTCATTTATAAAAGTTTTGCAAATTCGTAACCAAAATAGGCCAACACAGCCATGTAAATTAGTGGGTATGAATCTGCGCACTGTTTTAAAAATATTTATTGCGAATTCATAGGAATGAATTAAAATGCGTAAAAATAGTTTTTAGAACCGTATTTCATTGAAGTATATCATAGAATTTGGTGTTGCACTTTTTCAGTTTGTTATAAACAATATATGCCTCTTATTTGACGGCTATATCTAATGTCAAAACTGAAATATTGCTAAAAGCAGTATTCTAACGATTTCAAAAAGTATTTTGGTGAAATAAAATTATGGACTTTTTTTAGATAAGATTATATAACATTTATTAACATATATCATCAAAAATCCTTGGGTCCTTTGAACAAAAAAATAATGATTCAAAACAGAAAAATAAAGATGTAAGAACGTTTCAAGTGTGACCTTCGTGTAATCGATCATCTCGTTGTGTTCTTTGTCTCATCTACCCTTTACACCATGGTGTATGAGTTATGCGGATTTCTAGACATGATTGTGTTATGTTCATATGACCATTTGATTAACTAGTTTGAACAAGAATTTAAAATAAATAGAAATAAGATGAAGAAGACACGAATAATTAAACCTACATTTGAAATGGAAAAAAAATCCCTCGAACTTGTCAAAAAGTGGTGCAAGAATGAAATCGGTGAGAGTGAGTTCTTATTTATATTAAAATAAAGAGGTTATTCTTCAGAATGTTTTAATGATAAAATTGATTAGGAAAGTGATTTGGGGGAGGAGGTTTGACCAAAATTTGATGTTGTAGGAATATATATTTTTCATCTTTTAAAAATAAATAACTTTAGGTAAAAATAAATGTGACAAAAATAAATATGACATAACTAGATTAAAATGATGTACTTTGGTTATGCATCAATAATGTTATTTATGTGATATTTGAATAAAGAAAATATCATGAGTGTTATAATTTTTATTTATATACATATTAATAATTATTAATATTATTAAATAAATTTAGGAAAGAAAAACTATTACGTATGAAATATGTAACATATAGGTATATGTATAATTAACTGAATCACATCGAAAATTTTAAACGAGTAAGGTTTTCGGGTCCGAAAATTGACGAATGTTACACAAAAGATGAAGGGCTTTATGATTACATGCTTTTGAAGTCACATTTTGTTATTGAGTTACTCCGGACAGCCAGACTTTATTTACCGGTAGAAAAAAAGAAAGAAAAAGTTTTATATAACATTAATTAGTTAATAATTAATTAATGAGTTTCGTAGGGGTTGGGGGTTGAAGTTAACGTGTTTGTGTCATCATCTCATCTCATCTAACTTTATCATCTTCAAGCGGTCAAATAATGTATCTATGATATTTGGTACGGAACCAAATCCAACGGCCGTAAAACTAGCGACTACGACGACCAAGAGAGAGAGAGAGAGAGAGAGAGAGAGAGAGCACGCTAACGCTAAGCTTCAATTCCCATTCCAATTCCAATTCCAATTCCAATTCATCTCTTCAATTCTCTGTCATGTGATTTTGTTCCATTGCACCTGAACAAACAAACCCTAACATATTATCATCCCCAAATTAATTTAACAAAACAAAAAGAAGATTCATTCTTCATTTCTTTCTTTGTCGCTCAAGTAACGAATTTCATTTCATTTCCCCCTTTTGTTATTATAAGAATTACAATCTTTCATCGCATAATTAGGGTTAGTTACTTAGGGATTATTATTATTATTATATGGGGTTGGAGGCTGCAGATCTCGTTGATGATGATCCAGATGCTGCCAGCAAAGCTGCTCTCTCGGTTTCCTGCTCGATTTGCCTCGATGTTGTCACCGATAACGGCCATCGCTCTTGGGCCCAAGCTTCAATGTGGCCATCACTTTCATCTAGGTAATTTATGAATTCATTACTCCTGATTGTATACTCAATTTGTTATTGATTGCTTATGGTTTGGTGTATTTAAGATGGATTCGACTGTTGAACATGTGTTCTTTTTCTACCGGGTACACTAAACCCTTGTGGTTCTGTTTGGTTTTAATGGTGTCACGCCCATACTAGATGTGTATGAAGTGAATCTAATATCATATATGATTTCTTGGTTTGTGAAATTTGTATAGAAACACGTAATTTGATGAATCCATATTGTATACATCTTTGTATCCCTAATCTGTTATTATTATAATTTATTTATTTGGTTGCAGATTGCATCGGCTCTGCATTTAATGTCAAGGGAGTGATGCAATGTCCCAACTGCAGGAAAATTGAGAAAGGCCAGTGGCTTTTTGCAAATGGTTGTAGATCGAATCCTGAGTTCATCATGGATGACTGGGCTCATGATGAAGATCTCTACGATCTAAGCTATACTGAAACCACAGTAAGACACCTCTTTTATAGAGTTATAATCCTCTTCTAATAGTTCTGATATTATTTTCATAAAGTTACCTTATAAACAATTGATAAGTTATTAGGAAGCTTGGAAGTGTTTCAAGAATGTATAAATCTTAGAGCGAATAACTTAATTTGGATTATATTATGGTAAATAGTAGAATGATTTCAGAATCTTCCGTGTCCTGTTTACATGTTTCTTCTGAAATAAAACATATTACTACTTTACTTCATTTTACTTTTAGTTAAAAAAGCGCATATAGACGCAAAGCATAGGCAAGAGGTTTATTGCTTCTTTGAGGCGATGGGAAGGTCAATACTGTGAGACGTACACATCGGGAGTGCCTCTTGTACATAGGCATATTTTTTGCATAGGGAGGTTGTACATAAAGGTTATTTGTACATTAAATAGTATATATAGGTTATTTGTCTATATTTTGATTACATGATAAAAACATATCATAAATATACATACAAACAGACCTTGTAATATTAATATCCCACTCGTTAAGTAGGGTCTAGGGTTGATGAGAAGAGGCTATTCCAGCGAAATTCATAACACCAATAAGGATCTTATTTTCTGTTTTTTACAGCATACAAATACGAATAGCGTAAGGTATTTCTAAAAGAAACAAAAAGGAAAATACTCCTAATACGTGGTGAACTATCGATAGCATTAATTAGTGAGATAAAACTAAAAATATTAGTAGAAGGAGAAAAGACAAAAGATGTTTCCCTAAACAATCTTAACCTAAAAGGTAAGTAGCTTATAGAGGTCCTAACCTTCATCCGTTGTTTTCCTAAACATCCTAACCTAAAATGTCTAACCTCGTGCAACGGAACAACTAGAAAATAACTACTGTCAAAGGTAAGACATCCCTATGCTCCCTACTTAAAAAAACTTGACATCTTCAAGAAATTCTATCACTGATCATGCCTTTGGAGAGGTGCAAGTTTAACAACTTGTTATCATCTATAAACAACATGTTATCATCTATAGGTTCTGTCTACTCTTTGCTACCAACTTGCTATCATCTATAAACAACATGCACCACCAAATGACTTTATAGATTGATTTCGACAACTCATCCTTGACTGCTGCAAAATGAAAGGAATTCAGCGCGGATTTATGCTCTCGCTCTTGTCTTAGCACTACCATGCATATTCCTATTAATCTATATATCTTTTTGAAATCACTCTTACATTAAGACTATTTCAAATCACTTGACAAGGCACACTTTCCAAATCATGTTTACTTTCCCTTCACTATTCCATCAATCACCATCAAATGTGTATCGTCTCTTTATAGTAGATTGTCCTAGCACAAATTCATATTGGTTCATTGCAACATGATTTTCAGTCTAATTCTCGCCTTGATAACCTATTCCTGCAATTTCGTGGTATAACTTAGGAGTTTACCCCACCACAACATTGCGTGTTTTCTTTGTTTTTGTAGAGGACTAAGACATTAATCTTGATGTGACATGTTCCGGTTTTGAAGATAATATTGAACAAACTTGTTAGCCAATGTACTTATTCTACCAAACAATTCCACATTTTAATGAGGATGTATTTGGACCAACAACCTTATTTATTTCTATCTTCCAAAGAACTTTTCTCACCTCTTTTGCAGTGATATTATGATAAAACCAGCTATTTCGTTGCCGCAGTTGGTTTGCGGTGTTTGGACTTTCATGTTAATGATTTCTAAAACTGTTGAAAAGATCATGAAATTAAGTTTGCCATCTCACGTTGAAGTCATGTGCCTTCACAAAAGCCCGTATGTTCTCATCATTGTTTAACTGTACGACTCTTGGATCCTGTCTCCTTTGCTTCTTAGATTTTTGCAATCTTAAACATGTCATGATCCCGTTTCTTGGTCGCAAAGCGTTTGTACATTTCCTCATATGCTATGTTCCTGAGACACTGCCTTTGTTGCCTCCTGTTTGGTCTCTTTACTTCTTTCTTTAAATCTTTTTTTCTCCTCAACGTTGCTTCCTAAGAACTCTCTTGCTTGTCCACTTGTTTCTTATCTTGCCTTGCACATACATTCAACCATCATGACTCCCTATGCCTATAGGTTGTTTCCATTGTGATCCCAAGAGTTTCCTTCGCGTTGTGTGTAACAATGGTTGTCATAGCCTCTCACATTTGGTTTTGCGTTCCTACACAGTCTATCTCAACCCGTCGAGAGGACTTTATCTTTGAAAATCATGACTTTATCTCTGAAAATTCTAACTTTTTCTCCCTTCAAAGTACCCCATTGAATTACAGGTTTAGTTTTTCTCTTCCCATCGACTAGCTTTCTTTTTCGTGACTATATTAACCACCAATAGTCAATAGTCAATGTTGAGCCACTACTGTCTCCTGTGTTATAACCTAGCAGTCCTTCTACCAACTACGATCTCCTCTCCTCGTCAATAAATGGTCAATTTGGGTGTTGTGCCCCCGCTAGTAAAAGTAATATATGTGATTTCCTCTTCATAAAGAACGAGTTAATTATAGCCGTTTCATGGGCCAAAGCGATGTCATAAAGGTCTCTTATCTCTCTTGTTTTGAGTTCCATATCCAAATCCTCATACACTGATGGAAAGTCATCACTCTTCTTGCTAATGTGACCATTAAAATCACCTTGATATACATTATTACATTCTTAGGTATGGCCCCACAATTTCATCTAGATGATCCCAAAAATATATGTTCTCATGGTTCCTAGTCCCACTTGTGGCACCTTCTCACCTCCACCACGTTGTCTTAAGTTTCTTAGCAACCAGAAACCCCACCCCATTTCTTGCATTATCTACCTCCGATTACCATAACTTGTTAATATCATTCAACGTTTCCATACACGTAGTCTTCTAAAGGCAAGCCATCCTACACCCTTTAAGCACATCTACCCAACCTAACAACTTACTACTAAGGGTCCCCACATTTCAATATGCAAAATGCAAACTATATCCCATTTTTCCCCCCTACATGCACTTCTTGTCTCTAGACACAATCTCAAGGTAGCATCGTTACAACTTCCATTTATGTCTAAAAGATAACTAACATAGACATCGCAGGAACCAGCAATGTCTAAAAGATAGTATCCAAAAAGGAGAGAGCGAAAATAGTTGCACCCAAAAACACCACAAATGCTCATACCTTGCTCACAAAACACACATTATTCCTCAGTCAGCCAGTTTCACACGAAAGTCACACAAGCACACACAAAATAACTCAAAAACAAATATGAATTTTGAACCAATAGTGAAACAAAATCGATCATGATTTTTGAACCATCAGTAAACAAAGATTAGCTCCTTCAAAGTTTGTACTGCCAAGTAGTTCTGCGTCGAACCTTTATTTTTGTTCGGAAGCCAAAACAGGAAAGCTAATTATGGGTTGCTCGAAAACCAAAAATCGGAAGCTTCGGTTTATTCGGTAATCCAGATATGGTGAACCAACCTTTGGTTTTCTAGTTACTCATTCAGACGATCCATATCTAAGCCCACGGAATTTCGGCTTTTGGACCCAGGAATGACTGTCTGGTTTTGTGTTTCAAATCAAAATAAAGGCGAGACAAAGACCTAGTTGCTGGTTCAGATGGTGAGAGGGAATTGAGCTTGGCTCACTGGTGCTTCAACGTTCATGATTGGTTTTTTCTCACCGTTGGTTCGACTATCTGATCTGATTTTAAGTCATTGTTGTCTTTTCAAGCTTTTAACTATTTTGCATCTGTGTGCGATTAAGTGATTGTGTGGGATGTGTGGCGTTTTGGGTGCCTGTGGGCGATTGCTTTTTTCTTTTTGGGTACCATCTTTGAGATGTTGTGGGTTCTATGGTGTATTTGTTACTCTTTGGTTTATTTTGTGACTAGCGGTTGACATACACGGAAGGATGTATAGGTAAAGGTAGGAAAAGGGTTATAGTTTGCGTTTTGCTTCTTGGAATGTTGGAAATCTTAGTATTAAGTTGTTGGTAGATATGCTTAAAAGGCGTAGGGTACGGGTGGCTTGCCTTTAGGAGACTAGGTAAAAAATGGAGCCAAGTGCAATGGTTACAAGTTATGGTATTCGGAGTTGGACAATGCAAGAAGTGGGTGATTTTTTGGTTGCAATGGAACTCAAGGAAAATTTGTTGGAGTTGGTAGATGTGCTTAAATACCTTGTTCCTCGCTCACATGATGCATCAACCTTCGGCTCCGGGTACCATATCATATCATTTATCGCATGAAAAACTAAGATCATAAATAGTAGATAGCAAGTTGTGCTTTTTGCTTTCAAGTCTCAACTGTGCTAACATGGATTATAGGTAAAGAAACGGAATTGATATAAGTAGATGCACATTTTTCTAGGTCTTTGGTACTCATACTTTGTGTATATGTTGGGGTGTAACATTTGGGGAACACGATAAGGGATTAGAATTTCAGATATGGACTAATGGACGTGAATTTATTGAAAGACATCAATTGCTATGAACACTTACATGCATTGTTTGTTAAATACTTCTGTATAACCTCTTATCCTGGTACCATGTACAAATTAATCTTCATGCTTGCTTTTCATAATTGCAGTCGATGTGGTGCCCATTTGGTGGATTTACTCGAATCGCTGCTTCTTTTGAGTAAGCACACGATCTTCTTTTTACCATATGTGATTTTGTTTGATCAAAATCTATAATATTTCTTTCAGAAAATATGGGACGGAAATATACAATAAAAAAATTGCATATTGCGAGGTTTAATATATTTTTATCGATATCATTTATTATAATTATCTCAAATAGTAGATAAACTTCGTTTCAATATCCTGCTTTTATTTTTAATATCTTTCTTTTGTTAAAATAAAAAAGAAATTGCATTTTGCAAGGTTTAGTATTTTTTTGTGGAAATAATTTATCATAATTATCTCGAATGGTGTATATACTCCGTCCTGTTATCCTGCTTTTATTTTTAATATCTTTCTTTTGTTTCTTGTGGCAATTTCAGTATTATGTGTTGCTTATTTTTATATCATTTTCCTTTTATTTTGCAGTGAAGGGGAATTCCCAACAACTGCATGTAAGATTTTTATACTTCTGACCAAAATCCACTTGTAACGAATTACTGGGACTAACTTAACTATTGTTCTCCAATTATCCAGACCATGATCTTCTTGGACAGCATGCAATTTTTACAGAACATGCAGCAACCGTATCATCCACCGCTCATCTATGTCCATATTTTGCATATGTTCAACCGGTTCACCCGTCTTCATCATCCACAACTTCCAGTGCGAGTGTTGCTGATGGTCCTACTACTACTACTACTACATACAATAATAATAATAATAATCAGTGGAATAGCAGCCAATCAGCATCTAGTGAGATGCCAAATTCTTATGCTTTGCCCACCATGGATGTACGCTATCACTCTACCCTTTTTTCTCCATCAAATAACCGTGTAGGTGGTGCGGATCAACCGTCTATGCCGTCTGTTATGCCCCGAAGGCCGGTTAGGAATATTGCTGATTTTCCAAGATCAGGCTCTTATGTGCACCCCTTTCTTGTTGGCCAAAGGTAAAACATACTTGGTTGTCGTTTAAATATGTGTACATACATATACATATAAAGGGGTTTGTTTCGGGCAGAACACGATTTGTGAGAACACGTAGAGCAAGAAAATCATTAATTTTTTCAATCTTTTTTAAATATAAGAAAATGGTTGAAATGCATTGTTTATGCATCTCTCCAGAAATTTAATCATGTGTAGGTTATAATACATACACATGTTTTTTTAAAGATTTATACTGTCGCATTAATAATTATTTTGTAATTAAATTAGGACATTTATTATCTTAAAAAATCTTATTTCTTTCCTGTAGAGGTAGTGGGGGATACTGATTTTTAAAGATTTATACTGTCGCATTAATAATTATGGATATGTATACCAGGAGTGAAACAAGTGTCCGTGCGCCAGTGGGGGATACTGATTTCTTTCCTGTAGAGGTAGGTCTTCACCAGGGGTCAGCGTTGAGCCCGTTTCTTTTTGCAGTAGTCTTGGATGAGTTGTCAAAGTCGATTCAGGGGACTCTCCCGTGGTGTATGATGTTCGCAGACGATATTGTGTTACTTGCTGAGAAAAAACAAGATCTAAACATGAGGCTTGAGGAGTACAAAAGGTTTAAAGATTAGCCGATCTAAGACGGAGTACCTCCACTGTGATTTTGGTGGGATAAACGACAATGAAGACGCACAGATCACAATTGAAGGGCAGGTGGTCCCGCAGGTAACGAAGTTCAAGTATTTAGGATCATTTGTACAGAGCGATGGGGAATTAGACAGTGATGTGACCCACTGAGTTCAGGTAGGATGGTGTAGATGGAAAGCAGCCACAGGTATATTGTGCGACAAGAGTTTCCCGACTAAACTAAAGGGAAAATTCTATAGGGTGGCAGTTAGACCTGCAATGCTATATGGAACAGATTGTTGGGCCATCAAGAAGGCACAAGTGCGGAAGATGGAGGTAGCAGAAATGAGAATGCTACGTTGGATGTGTGGGCACACAAGGCTAGACCGAATAAGAAACGTTGTGTTTCGCGAGAGATTAGGGGTGACGAACATAGCAGACAAGATAAGAGAGTGGAGATTGAGATGGTTTGGACATGTAAAGAGAAGACAGACGACGAATCCTGTTAGATCCGTAGAAAACATTACTATAGAGGGGAGGAGGGGTAGAGGACGACCGAAATTGACTTGGGATGAGAGGATTAGGCATGATTTGATAGACCTAAACCTCTCCGAGGACATGGTTGAGGATAGGAATTCGTGGAGAAGTAGAATTAAAGTTAAGGATTTTTAGAGAGAATTGAATACCTTAGGGCTTAGACTTAACTTATTTAGGTCACATACCATAATGGTATTTCCCTTACATATATTATTATTATTATTATTATTATTATTATTATTATTATTAGCTTTTATATAGCTGTTAAACTGTGATCTTATTATTAATATTATTATAATTAGTAGGAGTTTTTATATAACTGTTAAACTTTGATTTCCTTTATTTTGCTTCATACACATGTACTTAGAGCCGAGGGTCTCTCTGGAAGCCACCTCTTTATTCCTTTGGATAGAGGTACGGTGTGCCTACATCCCACCCTCCCCAGACCCTACTTATAGCTTTGCTGTCGGTGGGATTTTACTGGGCATGATTGATTGATTGATTGATTGATTGATTGATTATCTTAAAAAATCTAGAAAGTGTGGGTAAACTGAAACCAACCTTGTTTTGACCTGTAGGTACCAAACTGGTATCGAACAATAGCAATACTGAAAACGAGGTAAAGTGTAAACCTTGTTTTATCTGTTCGGTATCGGTTAGTACGAGTACAGTTGAAAATACAAAATACCGTAACCGAGTGATACCGATTCTAAAAACATGAAAAACAAATACCGGTATCAATTGTGGTCGGTCCATACCGGTTTGCTATGGCACTAGTACTCTGTACAAAATTGGTCATTCCTATTTTGACTCGTGTTGAATAACACGTACATCTTGCCACCTATTAAGGCGTGTAAAGTTTTCCAATATCTTTTATTATATTTTCATACTTTCTAAATGATCTTTTAAATACTTTGTGCAGTTCTGGTGCCAGAGTTCCTAGCTCGGTTGGGTCTTCAATGATCCATCCTCACCCGGGGAGTGCTGCACGGGCCCGTGAGCGAGCCCAAGCTCTTCAGGCTTATTTTCAGCAACCCAGCAGTTTACCGGGCTCACGCACGCCTATAATATCCGGATCACGAAGATCCAACCAGGCACACATGGGTCAAGTGGGCTCGTCATCAGACCCAATCCATGGAGGTGGCGTTTATTACCTCCCAACATCCGGGCCATCAACAACTAGATCTGGCTTTCAAGAAGCCGAAAGCTCGATGCCAAATCCATTCCACCATACATGGGAACGGGACCCATATTTAGGGCTGGGGTGGGGTTTTCACCATGGTGGTGGTGGCAGTGGCGGCGGCTTTCGAGTGAGGCATGGTTCAGATAGGGCTCCATCTCAAGGTCATTATCGGTCGTAAGTTAAAAGGCTTTATTCGGCTGCTTTTGATATCATGAACCAACAAGTATGATGAGAAAACTTATTTGGTGAAGTGTTTTTAAGAATGTATGTGTTCTAACAGTTGGAAGCTTTAGTGTCAGGCTTGATACTGTTGAATGGCCTTGAAATGAGTCCATTTGCTGCTTTGTTGATTGGTTTGTGTCATGGATTTTGGCTTGGAGATATATAATAACCTTTATTGTTAAGCTAACTAAAATATAATAGGAAAATTTATTGTTATGTTACATCTACTACTAGGTAGTTAAACTATATAGGATGAATAAAGAAAATAACAGTTGGTAATGAAGACGTACAAACGATAAAACTTTGATTGAAATTACATATTTGTTGGTAATTTAAGTTATATTTAAAAGGTGATACACGAGAGGTGGAGAAAAAGGAATTTGGCTTTATAAATTTGTGATATGTGGCGCAACTAGTTATTACTTGGTCACGAAGGTGGGTTGAACCATCGAGCCAAAAGGTTATTAATTCGAACTCGTGCATTCTTTTGTTTTATGACACTTTTGAAGTACCAACCATTACATTTTCCAGGCATCATGGCTTGTTTGTTTGATTTATTTTGAGAGTCGTTTTGAGTTTTAAGAACTTGAAAGAATTTAACGTTATAAATTTTTTTTGAACCTTTTTTGTTTACGTATATATGTAATACGTAGGTTACATGTACGTAAAAACATTACAATACTTTTTTACACACCTAATCGACTTATTACATATTGTAACTAACGTTTACACCAATGTAATTATCACACATCTTTATCGTCTCTGACACTAGTATGGAACCCGCGCGACGCGGCGACGACGACAACTTAAAACACGTTAATCGTATTATTTAGTTTCTCTGTTCTCTTATGATATATTGTATGGTACGTCTGTTAGTTTTATTATTCGTAACATGGTCTTCTTTTTTGTCATAAGCCTTGTAGATATCATTAGATAATAACAAACACACAAATAAAAAAATTATCACTCATAAACATAGTAATTTAAAATAAAAACCCGCATACTATTTCACTATGATGAGATCTGTTTTTACCATAAACCTTACACATCTCAATTATCCCATCTACGTGGTTTGACCATAATGCTTGTATCTTCTCCTTTTTGACTGCTGCATCTAGTGAAGCAAATTTTAACACTAAAATCATTATCAAGTCTCTTACATCTAATTTAAAACTAACAATTTTATATATTAGCATAGATGAATAAAATACAATCGTAAATGTTAAATATTGGTATAGATAGATAAAATAAACTACAAAAGTCTATTGCAAAGCATCACCAAGCACCGAGGGATTAAATGGGGTATGATATTATTATCAAATATAATAAATACAAAGTTCTTTGATAAATTCTATTATATATAATATATAATTACAATATATATAAATTAAAGAGTCAACCAAGAAGCCAAATTGGGAGTTGATTCTTGTGATGATCTTGTTGTGGGCCCTACAAAGTTCAAATGTTTTTAATAAAATAATTATGCAGTATGCAAATAAATGGGTTAATGATTAGATGATTGTGTGCCTAAGTTGTGAGATCGCGGTCTGCGTTCACTTGTGAATGAGGTGGTGTCGTTGACAAGGTGACTTGAGAGGAAATTTGAGTAGTCATTGGTTCCACTGTTGATCAGAGTCCTAACAAAAAGACTACATATAAGTTCATATACCTTGCAGAAACTATAAAAATGAATCTTGTATACCGTATGAGATTTGTTTAAACATGTATATTCTATTATGGTGTTCACCAAAACTTATAAGCAGCAGATCAGTAATAATAATGAACCTTATGAACCCTAGTTCCTAATGATTTTGAGCCAAATAAATGTTCAGGGTGCAAATGAGCCAAACCCCGAGCTTGGCTCGTTTTGCCTTACAATAGCTCGAGCTCGAGTTTGGCTCGTTTCGAACATTTTTTTTTCAAAAGTCGAGCTCGGTTATCAAATTATTACTTTTTTTTATCACATGTTAAATAGAATGAGCAAAATCTAACCTGTTTATGAACCAAAAATTCAGCTTTTACGAAAACTTGAAACCAAGCCGTCGGTCTGGTTAGTTTGGTTTCAATAATGAACACTGCTCTTATGTATATGCACATGATGCCAATCCCATACTTGATCTTTACATGCTTTCGGATGCCAGGGCCCGAGACCCTCCCATTTAAAACTACCCTGCAAACAAAAGAAGAAAAAAACACAAAACCTTGACCGGACCAAATTGATGTATCTTAAAAACGGCCCATTTCAACCTTAACCAGTTTTGTTAAACGCCATATTGATATTTTTTTAGAAATAACCCTAAACCAAATTGATAGATTTTCAAAACAACATATTTTGAGTCGAATCAAACAACCATTTTTGAAACGACTGGTTTTGACCCAAATTCAATTTGCTTAAAACCCATTTAAACCCGAAAATATTGGTACATATCATCATACCAATATATTTCCACATATTCGCAAGACAAAAGATGAATCAAACTCCAAACAAACATGTTGAACAAAGTAAGAAGCACCAAAACAACTAACCACCACCAACACCAATTCAAAAGCCAAAACTTGCAAATTTTAAAAACACAGCAGCCCTTTTGGCACTCACGGCTTGTCTGGTTTCCCTCTTAATTTTAGCTTTCAAGTTGCACATAATACACATACCATAATACCCTTCCCAAAAAGATATCGTCTCACTTTTGACAATCAGATTCAATGCACAATGAATTGGGATTCTAGTGATCAGATTCACGAACCAACACCCTTAAATTTCAACTAACAAAAGCCAAATACAAGGCAATGCCCATGAAATATTTTAAAACTATTAATGAATTTAGTGTTTTTTTTTCTCTTACTATATGCATCAAAATCACCCTAAAATTTATCAAATGTATTAAATAAATTAATATAGTGAAAGTAAACTAAGGGTATTATAAAAATTCTAACAAACCAATATTCCCCGCCACTGTTTTAGCCATCACCCCATGATGAACTCAAACCTTGAATAAAGAGACTTTGTAGTAACGGTAAGAAAGCAACACAATTTATCGTAAAAAATTAACAAGGACATAATGGTAATTTCAACCCATACCTTGGCTACAAACTTTCCGCATCAAAACATCAGTAAACATATCCCCCCTACAAAATTAAAAAATAAAATAAAATAATAAAGATAATATGAAGATAATTGAAATATCACAAATACTCATTTATAGGAAAGTGATTCCATTACCAACACATTCCATGAAAGCATTAAAGCAACAAAGGCAAAGCGATGTAATCAAACAATCAAATCGATAAAAAGCTCAAAATAAGCCAAGCATTTTCATGCTCAAGCCAAGCCCGAGTCTCAAATAAAGCTCAATAACTTGTCGAGCCCATGCTCAACCCTTGTATACGAAGCTCGTTTAGGCTCATCAAGCCTTAAACGAGCCTTGTGCTTTTAAAAGTTTTTTTTTCTTTTGGACTCCTATATATTAATTTTACATTGTGCAACCAAGCTCGAGCCGAGATTTGGCTTGTTGAAGGTACTATATGAGCTTGAGCCGAGCTGAAGCTCATTAAAGGTTTTTTTAATAAACAAGTCGAGCTTAAAAAATAACTGTCGAGCTCGAGCTTTATAAAAAAGAGCTCAAAACCAGCCAAGCTCGAGCACTCATAAGTCAATATGAGCTGAGCTTGAGCCTAGTCAAAATCGCGCTCGGCTCGAATCGGCTTGTTTACGCCCCTACACTAAGCATCAATACCTCTTTGAAGAGAAAATTTTCCTTAATAAACTTTCTATGATTGGCTTGAGGTGTTTCTAATCAACTATAGAACAAAAAAAGCAGCGATCGTGAGTCAACATTTTATAAAAACAAAGTAGATTTCATAAATTTAAAAATAGGACAACTTACCTTCAAGACATCTAATATTATCCATGATCAATTCAATCCAAAATATTATCGAAGATTTGAAGAGTGAGGACTGTTGCAGCAGAACTGCAACAAAGCTGATAAAAACTTATATAAAAAAACAGTTACTATGAACCGCATCTGGAAATTATAAATGTAGTTTATTATATTTCTTGAGTAATAACTAACAACAATAACCAATCAACATCAACTTCACAAACCAAATTTAAATATTTTAATACATGGTTTTGAAATCCCTATTCAAAAAATAAATAAAAACTTATATTTAACTCTTAACTGTTTACTCTGATTTCCAAAATCAACTTTATGTCATCAAAACATTCAAGTGAAGACTATAGCAGTTACTACAATCAAGTGAAAACTACTCACAAGCTGAGCTCAAAACTAATTAATAGTCGAAATATAATCCATTACGCAGACAAAACTGAACCAAAAATGAACAAAAACTCAATATGCAAACAACAATATTACATGAACCAAGATGACGATTGTTTAAAAAGACGTGTTTTGGCCAAAGTCCATATCACAATTTTTTTAAAAAGAAGTACGAACCATTTTAAAAGCCCAACTTTTATAGGTAAACAAAATCACTTTCTTTGTTATATAAATGTTCATATGAGCATGAATACAAAATTCCAATGATAAACAAGCCAGCTCGAGCTAATTTATCCAAGCCAACCTTGAGCTCAAATTCCAACTTGTGAAAGTGTTTTTGAGCTAAGCAAAAGCTGGTTTGGCTGTCTTGTTAAGCAAACCTATTTCTAAGTAGGTATGGAACTAAGGCAAGCTTTCTGAGTTTTAGGTTCAAATGATTAGCCAATCTTGACTAACAACATAAAGACATTTTAAAAAGGCAACATTTTTTTCACTATATAGTCAAAACTTGCTTCACATAAAAAACCAAAAATATACAAATACATTATAAGAAACAACAGATAAAAAGAACAAAAATTGTATTCACCTGGATCCATCCTTTTAATAAAACCATAACGAATTTGAACAATTGAAGAAATAGATACACGGATAGAGTTATAATTACTCTATGATTATTGAAGAGGCCAGTAATCAAACACGGACGGGGATGAAATTTAAGCTTGATATGCATAAACAACCTGCATCATGAACAACAAATGAAATACCTGAATCTAAATTGAAAAATAGCAAAACAAAAATGAAAACTAAAAGCAAATACCTGAAGTCTCATTCTCAAAATCCAAAATAAATTTTATAGTTGAGATTCAAATTTTGAATTTTGGAGATTTGAGAGTTTATTGGGAGCCATTCTTCCTCGTTTAAGTACTCATGGTGCAGAAGGTAAGAAAAGAATATGAGAAGCCTTTTTCTTTGGTATGCTGTATGTATGTATGACGCTGAACATTATTTTCTTAAATTATGTGTTTTAATAAATGCTTGTTATCATGTAAAGTTCTTACTTTTTAATTTCTCTTTCTTATCTCCGTTATATAATAGTATATATATATATATATGCTTAAGTTCACGCGATAAATAATCTTAATGCGAGAAGTTCGATAAATAAATCTGGATCATTGATCTATTGTAATCAATGGCCTAAAGCAAAAATGGCAATTTTGTGATAATTAACACCTAATTTATAACATGTTATTAAGAGAAAAGGGTGTTTATGTCTTGTGTGTGTTAATTCCATTCCCCCTTTTAAGCCTAAGGATATGCTTGGTATGCGGTAATGGAATGAGCGTTGGAATGGAATGAGCGAGGAAATGGAATGGATGCGGTAATGGAATGGCTCCTTACCATTCCATTGATGTAACATCCCGAAATTTCTATGAATAATATTTAATATATTATTTACGCCGAAAGAATTAATTTAAGTTAGTAAAATAATAATAATATAATAAAGATGAAAAGGTGGTGGACTTAAGATTAAGATGAGCCTAAGGTCCATGGGCTTAGGGAGTATAAATACCCCCTTAACCTTAAATTCTTTCCATATCCATCATTCTACACCTTAGTCTCCACCATAAAAAACACACACTTAAGCCAAACACTCTCTACTCTATTCTATTCAACGATCCAAGACCAACCAAAGGTAAGAAATCATTTATTTCAGCTGACCCGACAATTTAGAACCCGACATCGCAGCCCCGGGATGCCGAATGAGCTGTTTAGATCTAGATCTAGCTTTATTCGGATATTTATTCAACCAAAAACGAGCTTAAGGGCCACCTTAGGTCAAATTTGGACACCCCGAAGCTACCTAGGTCATAAACGATCAAACTCCGACCAACCATGGTGGTTAACGGCGGCTGACAGCGTCAGAATCGAAGAAAAACCCTAAAAACGCGAAATAAGAAAGCTGAACTGAACATAGGGCGTATAATTCTATGTGCCGTATAAGTATATACCTTGTAAGTATGTGCAGTGCATATGTATATGTAACGTGTAAGTATATGCAGTGATATGTACATGTAGCGTGTAAGTATATGTAGCGTATATGTATATGTAGCGTGTAAGTACGTAACACACATGTATGTATGTAGCGTGTATGTATGCACCGTATATGTACATGAAACGTATATGTATAAGTATACGTCGTGTATTTGTACACCGTATATGTATGTATATAACGTGTATGTACGTAAAACGTATATGTATAACTTATACGCTGGAACAACTTATACATTGGAAATAACTTACACACCCTAAAACTTATATGGGCTTGAATGATTTTCCAAATAAACAAAAGATAAGCAGCATATACGTACATAAACGATAGATATGGACTTATATGATATATGGGCTAAAGATAATCAATTAATTAATAATGAAAGATAACATTTAAAACGAGAAATGACTTAGAAATACGATATAATTAGGAGTAGTTAAGTGATGCTTGTTAATTGATACACAGTTAGCTGTGCACAACTCAAGAAGGGCATTACTGTAAATTCAGAAAGGAATTGCTTACAGGTGAGTTTCTAGCCCCATTTCCTTGTTATGTTTTCGGGATTGTGTGCATACTCAATGTGAATGAATAGGTAATACACTTACCTTAAGTGGTAAGTTTATTATATGTGATTGTTATGAAATGTGATTGTATGAATAATGTATGAATGATACATGAACATAAAGAAAAGGTTAATAGTATGCATAAAGTTATATAAATAAATATGTGTAAGGAAAGGTATGTATGATGGTGAGATGAAGTGTTTTATGGTTAAGCAGGGAACATACCCTAATAATATCTGCGAATGTAGGGAACAAACCCTAATAATATATGTGAATGTAGGGGACAGACCCTAATAATATATGCGAATGTAGGGAACAGACCCTAATAATATATGCGAAGGTTATAGGGCGTAATGCTCTTTAAAAAATATGAATAATTGTGGAAGGATGCAAGTATGAAAGAAAAATGAAAGTATGTATGTATGTATGTATGTATGTATGTATGAAAGAAAGGTAACAGACTAATTATGTTATATGTATATTCGGATACTGTTAGGGCACGAAAATTTGACACTGTGGATACGTGAGATATGTTCTAGGATCAGTTATCCTTAGACAGATCCTGTCAGGATCTGTCTAAGTAGTTGGTATTACTAACGATTGTTTCTCATGTGTAGGTTAATATTTGATAGGTATAACGGCTATAGGACGTGGTCTACCTAATATTTTGCTACAAAGCACCTTCAGCACGTGGTCAAATGGATGTAACACGTTTAGTGGGGATAATGGCGGATTTATAGGACTTCTTGTTGACTCACAAATAGCTGAGTACTGAGGATATGTTATCCTTGAAGACGTGTCTGGATCAATTATCCTTTTGAAGAGTTCCAGAGCTTTGTATAACGGCTGTATGACCAAGTCTGCCTAAACTTTCGCTACAAGACTCCTTTATGCACGTGGTCAAAGTTATGGGAGCAGCTAGTGGAGTAGTTCCTTAAAAATAGGACTTATAGTTATTATTTCTTTTCTTTATATAAAGAGATTATGATCGATTAGGATTTTTTTATCACATGTACCATCACACACACTCTAGAGCAGAAACAATTACTCTCTCTACTCACTAGTTTATTATTGTAATCTCGATCATATACTCCACAACGATTGTAATACCTTTTACCATTAATAAACTTGACGGTGATAGTTTTCACCGCCCGGGGGTTTTTTGTGCCGGAGATCACGATAATCACATACTCATCGACCAAAGGTTACCTTGTTGATCCTTGAACGAAAGGACTTAATCAACGATTACTTAGTTAATCCTTGGTTGAAGAGATTCGACCAAATATTACCTTGATAAGTTTTGACCGAAGTAACACTATCTTGGTTAAGGGCTTTCCCTCGTGATCAAACCTTTGCGTTCACCAATATTACGATTGCACACTTGTCATTATCGAGTTAGCACCTTACCTCACTTAACAAATTTGGATACTTGATCCTTAGTAGATTTTTGTCCAAAACAATTTGGCGCCCACCGTGGGGCAATTGGTGCTATAATCCATATTATTCCTATCATTCTAAACTTTTTTATACCCATATCACTATCAATGGCCTCTCAATCAACCTCTGCTTCATCAACCATGCCGGCTACAGTTCCTCTCTCATCAAGGACCTTGCCACCGATGCCTCCGCCAATTACGGGAACGCAACGGCCTGCTGCTGCTGGGATCAAGACGCAACTACCAGTCTTCCAGAGCTCAAAAACCGCTGCTACTGCCCCGGTGGTTAATACTAACAGTGATGTTTCATCTATGTTTTCGCAGGTTAAAGCATACATGGAGCAGAAGAACAAGACCAACCAGAGGATCCTCCGTGAGATAGAAGATCTCAAGAAGAACAAGAGGCCAGCAGAGGATCTCACCCCCCTGATGCCAAGGTTGCTAGATTTCACTGGTCCAGAATCCATGGCTCAATTCTCACGAGGATCATCTATCCTTCAACAAGGGTCCATGGGTCAACAGGCCCAAGGATCCTAGCTATTTCAGCAAGGATCATCTATCCTTCAGCGGAGGTCCACGGGTCAACAGGCTCAAGAATTCTCGTTAGATCCGCCAAGGTCGACTAATCTCCAACAAGGATCCATGGCTCAAGGATCAACCACCCTTCCACAAGGATCCTATGGTGCCCAACCTCAAGGATCCTTCATTCCGAATCAAGGATCTTTCTTTCCGGATCAAGGATCCTCAGGAGTCCAACATCAACGATCCTCCAAAGTCCATGAAGGAGACATAATCCCCATGCAGACCATAGCCTCTGGAGGACCAAATCTTATAGCAGACTCCTCTTATCCCATCTACTCATGAGAGATGCCAACCTTCACTTAGTAGAGAGGTAACTTATATGATCCTTTACCCTTAGATGCTAACCGTGGTTTCGTTCAGGATGCAGGTATCAACCAAGCTATGGCCAAGGAGCTGCAGAAGCTCAAGGATATAATATCCAGTGTTCCCGGAGTCATAAGACCAATCCCCGAGATACCTGAGGGAAGCCACAAAGTATCCAGATTTGCTCCACCTATCTGTGATGCTGAAATCCCAAAGCTTTTCCAGACTCCGAATATGAAAACTTACGACGGGACCACTGATCCTGAAGAACATGTAGCACAGTATAGGGAAAGGATGGAGGTCAATCCTATTCCGGAGAGACTCAAAGAAGCTTGTCTGTGCAAAGGCTTTGGATAATGGGAGCGGCTCTAAAATGGCTGCTAAGTCTTCCTCCTTTTTCAATTACTTCTTTTTCTCACTTAGTTAACTTATTTAACACTCAATTTTCCTGTAGTCGGAAATTTGAGAGGTTAACCAGTGATTTATATCGTGTTGTCCAACCTAGTGATGAATCCCTTAGGGATTTCGTTACCAGGTTCGACAAAGAAGCTCTAGAAATCCCAAATCTTGACATGACTACTACTGTTGAAGCATTCAAGATGGGAATTCAGAAGAGCTCCCCCCTTTTATGATGATTTAGTGATGACTCCATGCAGGACATTAGATGAAGTCAGAAACAGAGCATTAAGATACATCCGGTTGGAAGAAGACAGAATGATCCAGGATCGTCTTGGGGGACAACCAAAACAAGAAACCCCCGAAAAGAATAAAGGATCCTGGAACAGGAACAACAATTCTAAGCCGTACACTAAGTTCACCAACCAGAACGTACGGGCAGTTGAAGAAGGAGATGACGATGAAGACTATCCCTGCATCTCCGACTATTGTTTCTCTGTAGATACTCATGGCTTGATCTGTGCCATGAAGGATCTGGGAGAAAAAGCGAGATGGCCGCGAAAGAATGAGAAGACTGTCGGCTTCAAGGACAAGTCTAAGTGGTGCGCTTTCCACGAAGACTTTGGCCACGCCACAGACGAGTGCATCGGCTTAAGGAGGGAAATTGGATACCTCCTAAGTAAGGGTCACTTTAAAGAACTATTGGGAAGGAAAAAATCCAAGATCTGGGATCCTGAAGACCTTCCACAAAAAGCAACACCACCACCACCAGATGCTTATGTGATCAACTTTGTCTCCAAAGACTACTAAATGTTTCAAGATTCTTGTGCCATAAAAGAAAATCCCATAGAAGAATTCGAGTTGGACGATGAGAGAAGGCCACTCATTCCTACTACTCGAGTGACTGATCAGAGAATCTTTTTCAATTTAAGGATCCAGGATTCTCATCAGGACAAGATGGATATGCAGATGATCAATTTCATCTTCGGAGGTTCAGACATATGTGGAACTTCTTTCTGTGCAGCAAAAAGACTTGCCAAAGAAATCAAGATGGACAACGGAGATCGACCAATAGTATCAACCACCTTAACAACAGACAAAAGAATATTCTTCGATGAGGAAGACAAGCTGAACATTCAGGATCCTCATCATGACGGTTTGATTATTACTTTATTTATTTCTAACCATTATGTACGCAGGATCCTAGTTGACGGTGGTAGCTCAGTCAACATTATCCAACATGATGTCCTCAAGAAGATGAACATCCCGGATTCAGAAATCATTCCTAGGACATCGGTGCTAGTCGGTTTCAGTGGTGAAACAAAGAAGACATTGGGGGACATCAACCTCCCAATTTATATCGAAGGGTTAAATTCATACCAAAAATTTTGTGTTATAGATAACCTTTCTTGTTGCAATGTTATTTTAGGTAGGCCTTGGCTCCATGGAATGAAGGCTGTAGCCTCAACCTATCACTAATGCATCAAACTACCTACTCCTTGGGGAGTTGTAAAGATAGTGGGTGACCAAGCGGAGGCTAGGAACTATTATTCATCGTCAATGAAGCCAACAGCCAAGCAAACTATAGCATACAAACTACAGCAACATCCTAGGGACGTGCTGGAAGCTCGGGAGAAAGACCTTAAAGAAGTATCATTGGACCCCGAGGATCCAGAAGTAAAGGTGTTCCTAGGATCCAGTATCCCCAGTAAGATTGAGGAGGATATAATATCCTTCTTAGGGCGAAGAAGATCTACTTTTTCCTTCAAGAACTCGGACGTGACAGGTATCTCAAAAGAGGTAATCACTCATAAACTCGGCCTTGATTTATCTGTTAAACCCGTCCATCAGAAGCTAAGGAAATTCGCTCCTGAGAGGAACAAGATCATACAAGAATAAGTTGAAAAACTTCTTAAGGCCGGTATGATCAGAGAGGTTCAATATCCTCAATGGCTAGCTAATGTGGTCGTTGTTTAAAAAAAGAATGGAAAGTGGAGGGTGTGTGTCGATATTACCGATTTAAACAAGGCACGCCCCAAGGATCCTTTCCCATTACCACATATAGATTCCATGGTGGATACAACGGCAGGACATGAAATGCTTACTTTTATGGATGCTTCCTCTGGATTTCAACAAATTCAGATGGAACCATCTGATCAAGAGGATACAACATTCATGACTCCTACCGGCATATACTGTTATACTGCTATGCCGTTTGGACTAAGAAATGCAGGGCAACGTACCAAAGACTGGTCAACATGATGTTTAAGGATCAGTTGGGTGAGACTATGGAAGTATACATAGATGATATGTTGGTGAAGTCAAAGAAGGCTGAGGATCACCTTAGACACCTAGAGGAAGCATTCAATATCCTTGACCATTATAACATGAAATTGAATCCGTCAAAATGCCATTTTGGTGTTAAGGCTGGAAAATTTCTGGGATATATGGTAACCAAAAGAGGAATTGAAGCAAGCCCCGAACAGATTGAAGCCATCCTTAATTTGAAGTCTCCTGCAAACACAAAGGATGTACAAAGGCTCACGGGAAGAATAGCTACTCTCAATAGGTTCATCTCAAGATCCTCCGAGAAGTGCAAGGACTTCTATGACATCCTTAGGAAGAATAAGAAATTTGAATGGACGGAAAAGAATGAGGCTGCGCTTAGAGCCTTGAAGGATTACTTACCCTCAGCTCCGGCTCTAATGAACCAGTGGATGGAGAATCCTTGTATCTGTATTTAGATGTCTCAGGAAATGAAGTAAGTGCCGTCTTGGTAAAGGATCATGAAGGTGAACAACATCCCATTTACTATGTAAGTAAAAGTCTTCTAGATGTGGAAGCCAGGTATTCTCAATTATAAAAATTAATTCTTGCACTCATTATGGCTTCTACTAAGCTAAGACATTATTTTGAAACTCCTATTATTTTGAGAACTAATTATCCTGTGAAGAATGTTCTTAGAAAACCAGAATTATCAGGTAGAATGGCCAAGTGGGCTGTGAAGTTAAGCGCATTTGATATCCAATACGAGCCAAGAACAACAATCAAATCTCAAGCGCTAGCGGACTTTGTGGCTGATTTCACTAGTGATCTACAAAAAGAAGCTAACTTGGAGGTCCAACAACTGGAAAAGACCAAGGATCCTTGGATACTCTTCACTGATGGAGCATCCAACGTGAGAGAAATAGGATTGGGGATCCTACTGAAATCACCACAGGGGGATATATTACCCCAGTCCATAGCTTGTGAGTTCCAAGCAACAAACAATGAAGCAGAATACGAAGCACTCATAGCGGGTTTGCTTTTAGCCAAAAGTATGAGGATCAGGTATCTTCAAGTTTACATGGATTCTTTACTCATTACTAACCACTTTAACGGTTCTTATACCGTAAAAGGTGAAAATATGATCAAATATTTAGAAATTGTGAAGGAATTAGCAAAATCCTTCGAAGTGTTTAGTATAGTACAGGTACCAAGAGAGGAAAATGCTGGGGCATACGCCTTAGCAAATTTAGCCTCATCCCTAAAAATACAAGAAAATACGAAGATCCCAATTATTCACATACTCTCGCCAACAATAGGAGAGCAAGAAGTTGGGGAAATAACAAGTGATAAGCAGATTGTACTTTGGGATCCATTATCCTCGGACAATCAAGGATCCTGGATCCTCCCAATCAAAAAGTACATTCAGACTGGAGAGATCCCAGCTACGGAGAATCCAAAATCCTTCAGACTCAAGGTATCGCAATATATTTTATTAGATGATATGCTATACAGAAAATCTCTTGCAGGTCCATACTTGAGGTGCATCGAGGATCCTGAAATCCAAGAGGTACTCAGAGATTTTCATGAAGGAGATTGCGGCAATCACACAGGCGGAAGAGCATTATTTTCCAGGATACTTAGAATGGATATTTCTGGCCAACAATGAAGAAGGATGCAGTGGAGTATTCAAGGAAATGTGATGCTTGTCAAAGACATGCAAACATCCTTCATCAGCCAGCGGAGCCTTTATATCCTATATCCTCCTCATGGCCTTTCATGAAATGGGGTATGGATATTGTAGGCAAGCTATAAAAAGCACCCGGTGGAAAAGTCTTTATGCTTGCTATGACTGATTACTTTTCCAAATGGATTGAGGCAGAAGCATTTGTACAATTCCGAGAAAGGGAAGTAATATCTTTTATTAAACGAAATATTATAAATAGATTTGGTATTCCTGTTGAAATTGTTTGTGACAATGGTTCCCAGTTTATCGGGAATAGAACCACTAACTTTTGTGACAGTTGGGGCATCAATATGATTACTTCTACTCCGGTTCATCCTCAAGCCAATGGCCAAGCAGAGTCTAGTAACAAGATCATCATCAACAATCTAAAGAAGAAGCTAGGATCCAAGAAGGGAAAATGGGCTGAAGAACTTTCTTATGTTCTTTGGGCTGACAGGACTATGCCTAAAAATGCAACAGGCCAAACACCCTTCTCATTGGTGTTTGGATCAGAAGCTGTGATCCCTACAGAAATGGTGATTCCTACGGCAAGAACGAGCATCCGTGATCCTGAAGCCAATAAAGAAATCCTTCTTGAAGATTTGGATACTATAGAAGAACTTAGAGACCTAGCCAAGATCAGGATGGCAGCATATCAACAAAGGGTAGCTGGGGCATACAACAAAAATATCAGAATCAGGAGATTTCAAGAAGGAGATCTAGTATTAAGGAAAGCCTTCCAAAACACAACAAATCCGGCTGATGGGAAGCTAGCGCCTAAATGGGAAGGACCTTATCAAATTGAGTCGGAAGCAGGAAATGGGGCATATCACTTGCTCATAATGGAAGGCAACAGGTTACCAAGAGCATGGAATGCCATCCACCTCAAGAAATATTTTTTCTGATCAGGATCCACTATCCTGAGAGGATATTTTATCCTAATAAGGATCTAGGATCCTTAAATCGGTAACATCTTTCTGATCAATTATTCTTTTTGAATTATTACTGTTAATTTAAGGATAATATATGCTTAACACTTTATTTTTTCCAAGTATCGAATAACCATGCAGGATTATAATGATTCATTTGATGTTCAAGAGGTTGGCCACCTCTCCTTTGCATTTGAGGTATTATCTTATTTCTCTTGGCCTAGCCCACGTTTGGATATGACCCCCGATGGTCATATCCCCTATGGTTTAAAGGTTTTCACCTTTCTCACGATCACCAGTTGCGCACGCTATCCGATGTATAGTCCGGGGCAGCGGGACCAGTACACGTTTAGTGGCAGACAATTTCGTTGTTTTCGGCTATATGGAGGATCCTACGAATTATGGTATACATACCATTTCCTAAGGTTTAAGGGGTTTTCACCTCTTCTCAAGGGCCTTGTCTCCAGTTTAATGCAAAGGTTTAAGGGGTTTTCACCTCTTCTCAAGGGCCATGTCGCCAGTTTAACACCAGTTTTGGGCTTGTCCCCAGTTTCGGGCTTGTCCCCAGTTTCGGGCTTGTCCCCAGATTACACGGGCTTGTCCCCTGTTTACACAGGCTTGTCCCCAGTTACACGGGCTTGTCTCTAGTTGCATGGGCTTGTCCCCAGTATATTATTTGGGCTTGTCCCCAGCATAATGGGTTTGATCCCAATTAACATTATGAATTATATTCAACAGATTAACTAAGTTTTTGTGATGATCAAAAATCTAAGGATCCCGGATCCTAAAGCTATTCCTTCGAAGACAAATGAGATTTCAACACTTCTGGTAACTTAGGTCTATCTTGACCTTCTGGTATAATCTCTGCTAATTAACTTATGTATGATATTTGTTGCAATAAATTTGGATCTTTCAGTTTAAAAGGATTATTTCCTTAAAATTTTTTTAATACTAAAAATTTTGCATGTCTTAAGGAGACTTTTTCCTAAAATTTTCCCTTTGAGGGAATTCTCTTATATAAATTTTATCAACTGTTAAAGATGTCTTATCCTAATATTTGTTATTTAAGGATATTCTTTCCTAATATTTTTACCCTAAGGATATTTTATCCTAAACGATTTTCATAAGGATCTTTTATCCTAAAAATCTTTTACTTAAAACTATTTGTCAAACTATCAACAATGTTAATGTTATATCTAACAAAATTTTGAAAATAAACAAGTAAAAAGTCAAAAGATTTATATATTAGTTAAAATAAGCCGCAAGGACTTATCCAAAATTCTTAACCCAGATTTCACCATTCGAAAGATGGACCATCCACCTGGGTTAAACATGTGTTACTAGCTGTTCATGATTTGCAGGGAGAATAAGAGGAGCTGGATATATAGTCGGAAGGAAAGTTCCCAAGGAAACTTTATAGATATATGATAATTATATCTCGCTTGTCAAATCTCATTTATTTTTGCAGGAAGTCTGAATTCAAAGGAAAAATGACAGCTGTGATCTTATCACAACCGCCATTTTGGGGGCAATTGTTAGGGAACGGAAATTTGACACTGTGGATACGTTATTCTGACATATGTTCTAGGATCAGTTATCCTTAGACAGATCCTGTCAGGATCAAGGATCCTCAGTAGTTGGTATTACTAACGATTGTTTCTCATGTGTAGGTTAATATTTGATAGGTATAATGGCTATAGGACGTGGTCTACCTAATATTTTGCTACAAGGCACCTTCATCACGTGGTCAAATGGATGTAACACGTTTAGTGGGGATAATGGCGGATTTATAGGACTTCTTGTTGACTCACAAATAGCTGAGTACTGAGGATATGTTATCCTTGAAGACGTGTCTGGATCAGTTATCCTTCTGAAGAGTTCCAGAGCTACGTATAACGGCTGTATGACCAAGTCTGCCTAAACTTTTGCTACAAGACTCCTTTATGCACGTGGTTAAAGTTATGGGAGCAGCTAGTGGAGTAGTTCCTTAAAAATAGGACTTATAGTTATTATTTCTTTTCTTTATATAAAGAGATTATGATCGATTAGGATTTTCTTTATCACATGTACCATCACACACACTCTAGAACAGAAACAATTACTCTCTCTACTCACTAGCTTATTATTGTAATCTAGATCATAAACTCCACAACGATTGTAATACCTTTTACCATTAATAAACTTGACGGTGATAGTTTTCACCGTCCGAGGGTTTTTTGTGCCGGAGATCACGATAATTATATACTCATCGACCGAATATTACCTTGTTGATCCTTGACCGAAAGGGCTTAATCAACGATTACTTAGTTAATCCTTGATTGAAGAGATTCGACCAAAGATTACCTTGATAAGTTTTGATCGAAGTAAGACTATATTGGTTAAGGGCTTTTTCCCTCGTGATCAAACCTTTGTGTTCACCAATATTACGATTGCACACTTGTCATTATCGAGTTAGCAACTTACCTCACTTAACAGATTTGGATACTTGATCCTTAGTAGATTTTTGTCCAAAACAGATACGTATAAAAGTAAGTATGTGAATGTATTCTATGTTTCTAGATTAACTAGAACTCACTCAGCGTAGCTGACTTTTAGTATGCACGCAGGTAAATAGGTTAAGAGCTAGCATGAGGGTGACACATGGCAAAGATAGAATGGCTGGCATTTGCCGAAGGAAGAATAATGTTTATCTTATGTTTATGTCGAGGCAATTTGTGATGTTTTAAGACAAGTATTTTATGGTTTGTATGTAATGGTTGATTTTTATTATTCCACGAAAAGTTTTTAATTAACTCTGATATTTAGAACTGTGTTTATGACTAAATCTAACGATAAAGTAAGGCACCGGGACCGGGGCCTTACAAGTTGATATCATATCATAAGTTTGAGATAATTAAGTATCCTACATGTTTAGACTCAAACAGAGAATGAGACTTAAGTAATAAAAGAAAGAAGATGCCAGTTCGTTAAAGCCATGTTTCACTCAAGCAAGCTATGTAAAGGTAAAATGTATGATTAATCCCATGTGTAATGTAAGAATGTGTAAGGAAGTTAGCTTAATTGCTAAGGATAGGAGTATATGATAACATGAACTGTTTGATTGTCTAGTTTTTTAGAAACAGAACTAACACAAGTGGACTCACAATGGGAAGTGTGTAGGACACAGCACAGCTGGCCACTGTTATTACCTGTTAGCCTTATTATCCTTGTAGTAAATAGTTCCTTGAGTTATGACGTTTGTGTTTCCTTATAGAATACGAATGGTTGGAGCAAGAAAGGTTGTCAGTCAAGGAGGTCGTACTGGACGTCGTGGTTGGACACTTATTGTCCGTGAACCCTCTGAAGAACCAATTACTAACGCGAGAGGGGAAGGAAGCGCGACTGTGCGAGCCCAGAGTAACAATTAGGGATATCAACTGGATCCTGCGGTTCAAGCCGCCATTGCTCAAGTTGTAGCGGTTGCAGTAAAGAACCTGCATCAAGAAGGATCTGCTGGGAGCCATGCAAGGACTGTTGAGAGGTCAGGAGGGGGTGGTAAGAATGTCGATGAGAATAAGGAAGGTTACTCGACTGAGGTTCGATCTGTTAAAGTTGATGAAAAAAGAGAGGCTGAGGTGGGTGTAACTACAAGTCGTTCAAAAGTTGTGACTTGCCTAAGCTGACTGGTATAGGAGACGCAATCGCTACTCTCCAGTGGATAACCGCTAAGGATAGGGTTATCTGAATCCGCGAGTGCCGTCCTGATCAAGCTGTGGGTTATGCTACCCATTCGTTTGGTGATGAAGCTATGTTCTGGTGGGAGACTGTGGAACAGAGAAAGACTCGAGAAGAGATTAAGGATATGAGGTGGGATGACTTGAAGGAGTTGCTCATGAGACGATTCTATGCTGACGCTGGAGTTGAGAGGGCGGAGATGAAGTTTCTAAATCTGAAGGCGGGGAAGATGACACACCGCGAATACACTATTGAATTCAACCGCATGTCAAGGTTGGTGCCCGACATGGTGAATACTGAAGCAAAAAGGATCAAGTGCTATATATCAGAGGGCTTCCACAAAATGTTTGCACCTTGGTCAGAGCCAATAAATCCGCTACTTTCGACTATGCTGTTGAACTTGCAAAAATGATTTATGACGATCTAGCTGTGGGCGATGTGGTGGTGGTGGAAGAGAAGAAAGATAAGAAATGGGTTATTCCTGCTAAGCGACGTGACACCCAATCATAGAACCCAAGAGATAAGAAATTTAAAGTGTGGGAGAAGAAGTCGTGTAAGACTTGTGGGAAGATACACGCTGGTGAGTGCAAGTGGGGTACTGGTTGTGATGTGTGTCACAAGTGTGGAAAATCCCATGGTGGGGAATACATGTTAGGGTCAAATGCCTGTTACAAATGTGGAAAGATGAGACATTTCGCTAAGGATTGGCATGCGAAGCCCATGTGTTATAGATGCGGACAGACAGGTTAACTATCAAGGGCTTGCATGGGTGGGGAAGCTGGAGGAAATGAGAAGAAGGATGCTGACCAATGTAGGCCAAGGACCAGGGCCTACATGTTGACTCAGGAGCAGGCTAAGCAGATCCCATATGTCATGACAGGTACGTTTCTAGTAAACGGTATTTCCATTTCTGTGTTGTTTGATTCAGGTGAAAATAGGAGTTTTGTAGCTACGACATTTTGTAAGTTAGCCAGAGTGAAATGTTGTCTTGTGTCTGAAACTTTTAAAGTGGAAACCGCTAGTGAGACCTTGGTTAGGATAATGAGAATGATTAAGGATTGTAAGATAGAGGTAGAGGGACATGGGTTCCCTGTTACCCTGTATGTTATGACATTAGGAGGGTTTGACGTGGTTCTGGGAATGGACTGGCTATCTGAGTTTGTGGCTCACATAGTGTGTAAGAGTAGGATAATAAGGTTAAAATCCTTGGATGGTGGTACGGTGACGGTTTACGGTGATAAAGAAAGTTCAGGACTCAATGTCATTTCGATGATAAAAGCTGAAGGATTGTTAAGGTGAGGGTACGGTGCCTACCTGGCATATGTTGTCAAAGCTACGACCGAGATAAAATAAGTGAAGGATGTTCATGTGGTAAGTGACTACCCAGAAGTGTTCCCTGAGGATCTTCCAGGGTTTCCATCAGAGCGTGAGATAAAATTTCAGATAGACTTAATACCAGGAGCACAACCCGTCGCGAAAGCACCTTACCGCCTGGAGCCGTCCGAGATGAAAGAATTGATGTCCCAACTACAAGAACTCCTCGACACAGGTTTCATTAGGCCGAGTGTTTCCCCATGGGGCGCACTGGTGTTGTTTGTAAGAAGAAGGATGGAAGCAAGAGAATGTGTATACACTATCGTGAGTTGAATAAGCTTACGGTGAAGAACAGGTATCCGTTGCCATGAATAGATCTTTGATCAGGCTATCATCAGCCGAAGGTGAAAGAGGCAGACATCCCTAAGACAACATTTCGAACGCGGTATGGACACGACGATTTCCTCGTGATGCCGTTCGGTCTAACGAATTCTCTAGTAGCATTTATGGACATGATGAATAGGGCATGTCGGCCGATGTTAGAAAAATCAGTTATCGTGTTCATTGACGATTTATTGATTTATTTAAAGAGCGAGTCTGACCATGTGGAACATCTACGAGAAGTATTAGAGATTCTGAAGAAGGAAAAGTTGTATGCTAAGTTTTCAAAGTGCGCATTTTGGTTGCGTGAAGTGCAGTATTCATCTACGAGAAGTTGTATGCTAAGTTGTATGCACAGTTGACCGGAATGACCTGAAAGTCTGTAGTATTCAATTGGGGTAAGTTTCAGAAGGAGGCTTCTAAGGAACTAAAGAAAAGACTCACGCAAGCTCCAATCCTTGCTCTACCCGATGGTGACGAGGATTTGGTTGTTTGTACTGATGCCTTGCATCGTGAGTTAGGTTGCGCGTTAATGCAACGAGGAAATGTTATAGCTTATGCGTCTAGACAGTTTAAGGTTCATGAGAGTACCTACCCAATGCATGATTTAGAGCTAGCAGCAGTAGTGCATGCTCTCAAGATATGGAGACATTATCTGTATGGTACTAAGTGTACTCTTTATACAGATCATAAGAGTTTAAAGTACTTCTTTGAGTAGAAAAAGTTGAACATGAGACAGAGGAGATGGTTAGAGTTGATAAAGGACTACGACTGTGATATCAAATACTATTATGGTAAGGCTAATATGGTTGCCGACGCGCTAAGCCGTAAGAATAAAGAAGTCATTGCAACAATGAAGTCTTATAAGTTGATCATTAACTCAGATCTCTTTGGAGAAATCCTCAAGGTGCAGTCTGAGGTGCTTACAGATGAGGGGTTAATGAAAAAGGAAAGAATTTTCGGGCAGCAAGACAAGCTGATGGATAACACTCATGGTGTGAAAACTAGGTTTGATCGTATATGGATTCCACACCATGGAAGTCTTAGAGGTCGAATCTTTGATGAAGCCCACAAGTCGGGATAATCGATTCATCCGGGATCCACAAATATGTATCAAGATCCGAAGAGAGATTACTGGTGGCCGGGCATGAAGAATGACGTAGTAGATTATGTCAGTAAGTGATTAACTTGTTTGCAAGTCAAAGCAGAACTTCAGAAACCGTATGGAAAGATGCAACCATTAGAGATACTAGAATGGAAATGGGAATACATCACCATGGATTTCATAATTAAGCTACCCCGTACAGCTAAACATCATGATACCATTTGGGTGATTGTGGACCGTTTAACTAAAAGTGCTCACTTTCTACCTATACGGGAGGCTATCTCGTCAGGATCATTAGCAAATGTGTTCATAAAGGAGATTGTGGCTAAACATGGAGTGCCGTCATTAATCGTGTCAGATTGAGTTACTTTCTTTACTTCGAGATTCTGGAAGAAGTTCCATGAAGCTATGGGAACAAGACTGAACATCAGTATGACGTATCATCCTCAAACAGATGGGCAATCTAAAAAGACTATCCAAACCCTTGAGGATATGCTACGTTCTTGTGTTTTAGACTTTGGAGGAAGTTAGGATGATCATTTGCATCTTGCAAAATTTTCTTATAACAACAACTACCACTCAAGTATCGGTATGCCACCGTTTGAGATGCTGTATGGTGGGCATTTTAGAACTCCTATATGTTGGGGAGAGATTGGTCAGAAAGAAATTGGGAGTCTAGAAGTTGTGCTAGAAACCTCTTCAAGGTTTGATCAGATCAAGGAAATAATGAAAACTGCTCAAGATAGTCAGAAGTCGTATGCTAATAAGCGGCAATGACCAATCGAGTTTACCGTTGGTGATAATGTGATGCTCAAAGTCTCACCTTGGAAAGGAATTATTCATTTAAGAAAGAGAGGAAAGTTAAGTCCAAGGTACATTTGACCGTTTAAGATCATAGATTGTGTTGGTGAAGTAGCTTACAAGCTGGATTTGCCTGAAGAGATAGAATGGATTCACTCTACTTTTCATGTTTCTCACTTGAGGAGATGTCTAGCTGATGACACGTCCCACGTTCCATTAATAGATATTGAGTTTGATGAGCAGTTAAACTATATCGAGTAACCTATTGAGGTAGTTGACCATAAGGAAAAAAACTTCGTCATAAAGTTATCCCTTTAGTGAATGTGATATGGAAGAATCGTAAAGGATCGGATGCTACTTAAGAAGTTGAAGAAGAGATGCCCAAATTTTATCTAGATCTATTTAAATAAAAGTTAGGTTTCGGGGACGAAACCTCTTTAAGGAGGGAAGACTTGTAACATCCCGAAATTCTATGAATAATATTTAATATATTATTTACGCTGAAAGAATTAATTTAAGTTAGTAGGATAATAATAATAAAATAAAGATGAAAGGGTGGTGGACTTAAGATGAAGATGGGCCTAAGGTCCATAGGCTTAGGGAGTATAAATACCCCCTTAAACTCTAAATCCTTTCCATCTCCATCATTCTACACCTTAGCCTCCACCATCAAAAACACACACTTAAGCCTAACACTCTCTACTCTATTCTATTCAACGATCCAAGACCAACTGAATGTAAGAAATCATTTATCTCAGTTGACCCGACTATTTAGAACCCGACACCACAGCCCCGGGATGCCGAATGAGCCGTTTGGATCTAGATCTAGCTTTATTCGGGTGTTTAATCAACCAAAAACGATCTTAATGGCCACCTTAGGTCAGATCTTGACACCCCAAAGCTACCTAGGTCATAAACGATCAAACTCCGACCAACCATGGTGGTTAACAGCGGCTGACGGCACCAGAATCAAAGAAAAACACTTAAATCGCGAAATAAGAAAGCTAAACTGAATATAGGGCGTATAAGTCTATGTGCCATATAAGTATAGACCATGTAAGTATGTGCAGCGCATATGTATATATAACGTGTAAGTATATGCAGCGTATATGTACATGTAGCGTGTAAGTATATGTAGCGTATATGTATAGGCAACGTGTAAGTATGTGCCGCGCATATGTATATGTAACGTGTATGTAGGTAATGTATATGTATGTATGTAGCGTGTATGTATGCACCGTATATGTACCTGAAACGTATATGTATACGTATACACTATGTATGTGTACACCGCATATGTATGTACGTAACGCGTATGTATGTAAAACGTAGATGTATGCCGTATATGTATAACTTATATGCTGGAATAACTTATACGTTTGAAATAACTTACACGCCCTAAAACTTATACGGGCTTGAATGATTTTCCAAATAAATAAAAGATAAGCAGCGTATACGTACGTAAACGATAGATATGGACTTATATGATATGTGGGCTAAAGATAATCAATTAATAAGGAAAGATAACGTTTAAAACGGGAAATGACTTAGAAATACGATACAATTAGGAGTAGTTAAGTGATGCTTGTTAATTGATACACAGTTAGCCGTGCACAGCTCAAGAAGGGCATTACTGTATATTCAGAAAGGATTCGCTTACAGATGAGTTTCTAGCCCCATTTCCTTGTTATGTTTTCAGGGCTGTGTGCATACTCAATGTGAATGAATAGGTAATACACTTACCTTAAGTGGTAAGTGTATTATATGTGATTGTTAAGAAATGTGATTGTATGATTAATGTATGAATGATACATGAACGATAAAGAAAAGGTTAATAGTATGCATAAAGTTATATAAATAAATACATGTAAGGAAAGGTATGTATGATGGTGAGATGAAGTGTTTTATTGTTAAGCAGGGAACATACCCTAATAATATCTGCGAATGTAGAGAACAGACCCTAATAATATATGCGAATGTAGGGAACAAACCATAATAATATCTGCGAATGTAGGGAACAAACCCTAATAATAAGGCGAAGGTTATAGGGTGTAATGCTCCTTAAAACATATAAATAATTATGTAAGAATGCAAGTATGAAAGGCAGAATGAAGTTATGTATGTATGTAAGTATGAAAGAAATGTAACAGACTAAGTATGTTATATGTATCTTCGGATACGTATAAAATTTAGTATGTGAATGGATTGTATGTTGCATGATTAACTAGAACTCACTCAGTGTAGCTGACTTTTAGTATGCACGCGTGTAAATAGGTTAAAAGAGCTAGCATGAGGATGACACATGGCAATGATGGAATGGCTGGCATCTGCTGAAGGAAGAATCATGTTTATCTTATGTTTTATGTCGAGACAATTTGCGATGTTTTAAGACAAGTATTTTATGGTTTGTAAAAAATGGCTGACTTTTATTATTCCTCGAAAAGTTTTTAGTTAACTATGATATTTAGAACTGCGTTTATGAATAAATCTAACACTAAAGTAAGGCACCTGGTCCTTACAATTCACATGTTTAATGAATTACTAGTTTTTATTTTTTGGTAAGCTAGAAAAAGCCGGAATAAAATAAAAATGGTAATGAGTGGTATTGGAATTGTGGTGGTGGGCGATGAGCAGTATTGGTGCTGGTGGGCGGGCGGCAGTGGTGGGCGGGAACGATTGTTGATGGTGGTAGGTGGTGGTGGTGATGGCCGAGAACGATGGTTGGTGGTGGGTAGCGAGCAGTAACGGTGGTGGTGGTGGTGGCGGCGGTGGCTAGCGATTTTTGGTGGTGGATGTGCGGTGGTAAGAAGCAGGTGGTGGTGATAGCCGGTAGCGACGAGTGGTGGTGGCGGCGGGCGGTGGAAGCGAGTGGTGGTGATGGCGGGCAACAGAGGCGGTGGTGGGTAGTGGTGGTGGTGAGAGGGCAATGGGTAGTTGTGTTGGTTGGGTGGTGGAGTGATATAGTGTGAAAGATGGATGAAATGAAAAAAAATCAAGGGGGTGGGGGTGGATGGAATGAATTTGAGGTGTTTTAGAGGGAATGGATTGAACATGGTAATGGGTGATTCCATTCCATTTACCAACCAAACATATTTTTTTTCCATTTCATCATAATGATCAATTCCATTCCGTCTCATTCATGCATACCAAACGCTACCTAAATTTCCAAATAACAACTGTAAACGATTTCTTATTAAGGAATTAAAGTCTCAAAATCTTCAATTGTATCAAAATATTTGTTCTCAAGGATTTAACAAGAAAAACAAGTTCTGGGTTTCTTTAATCGTATCAACAAGTTCTAGGTTTTCGTCTTTAGAATTCGCTATTGAGGTTTATGAAGTTTACTTGTTTATTTGTTTGAAATAACTCAAACTATCATGAATTTCGGATTATAGATGGCTACATTCATAATCTGTTCATAATTTTTGTTCATTCAATTACATATTTAAGAAAATTTTAAGGGTTTTTTTTTGTATAATACCCAATTCTAATGCAATTTTCTTTTAAGTTAATGTAAATATACACTATTTAATGTATTGATTTATAATTTTATATTTATATTATTTGGATTTCCTAACATAGAATTGGATTTTTGGTGGAGTTTAGGGCTGCGTATTTGCATTATGCATAATTAGTTTTTTTTATTTATTTTCCAATAACTTTAGTTCTAATATTATACTAATTTTGTTAACATACAATACATTATCAATTT